>NC_025999.2:26394399-26443719 GCF_000442705.2 Elaeis guineensis
ATTTGATGAATGAATTAGAATCATTTTTTCTCCCAATTTTCTCTCTCTTCCTCTCCTCTCTCTCCCCTTGCATGCAGTCCAAGAGCACCAGCAAACCCTAGCTGCCCCCTCTTATTTCACTTGCCAAGTTTGGCAAGAGAAAATCCTAGTGCCTCTCCAAGCCTTGCGCCCCTATTAAGTGGTGCTTTGCTGCTGGTCCTTATCTTCATGCTCCAGAGAAGGTCCTCAATATACTTAAGTTAGGCTTTTGCTTTAGCTTTAAGGGAATAATTTTGTTGAAATTCATCTTGAATAGTTTATTATGGCTATGGCATTATTATGAATGATTTTATGACTTTTGATATTGACTATCCAAATAATGGTTTTGATAGTTCTTTTTTCTTGCTATCTTTTATGGATAATGATCACGACGATTCTGTTAAATGGCATACTAGATTAGGCCATATTAGCTCAGATAGAATGACTGACTAGCTAGAGAAGGCCTATTGGCTACTCTCTAAAATCAATTTGCCCACTTGTGGGCATACGGTCTAGCAGGAAAAAAATAACTTGAAAAATATTTTGACAAAGTCACTGAAGCAGAATATCCACTGCAATTATCTATTCAAACATTTATGATCCAATGAATGTGAAGGCAAGGCATGGTAATTCCTATTTTCAATCACTTTCATAGATGACCATATGCATTTCTGTTATGTTTATCTGATCTCCCACAAATATGAAGCATTGGATTGCCTTAGATGATATATCAATAATTGAGTAATCAGTTGATAGAAATATAAAAGTTTAAGAACTAATAGAGACCACGAGTATCTATCAAAAATAGTTTCAGGAATTGTGTGAAGAAAAGGAAACAATTAGAAGTTGATGATTTTAGGGACTCAGCAGCAAAATGGTGTTATTGAGAGAAAATTGCCACCTTGCTTGACATGGTGAGGTCAATGGTGGTGCAAGATAATTTATCTCTTTTCTTTTAGAGAGATGCATTACTAGCTACAGCCTATATTTTAAACCAAGTGCCTTCTAAATTGGTATCTTTCCAACCCATATGAGCTTTGGACTGGCAGAAAACTAGATTTGGATATCTATGATTCTTGAGGTTTGGCAGCTATAATATACAAAACTTCTCATAAGTATGGGAAGTTAGGCCCTAGAGAGAAAAAGTGTCTTTATAAGATATTTCGAGCACTCAAAGGGTTATTTGTTTATCGAAAAGTAGTCGGATAGAAGGGTGACTGAAATTGAGTCACGATATGTTAAATTCCTCAAGGAGGATTTTTCTTGTAAGAGCAAAGTTTGAAGAGAGAATTAAATTTTATGAAGAGGAAGATTTAGGGCATGGCACTACTATAAGACTGGTTGAGGTTAAGGAAGCAACTCCGAGATCTTCTAAGAATAATGGGAGTAACTTACCATTTAGTGAATCGATTCCTCCAAGTCAAAGCTCTCAAGAACCTCAGCTATGCAGAAATACATATGTAATCATTCCTCGTTATCACTTTAAGGTTGAAGAGGAAGCTTTTATGATTACCGGTATATAATGATGATGAGCCAAGCACTTATCAAGAGGCTATCTCATCACCTGCTTGTAAGGAATGGATGGATGCAAATTGGAGGAGATGGAATCTATGAAGTCTAACCATGTTTGGAACTTCGTTGACTTACCTCTAAGGCAGAAAACCATCAAGAACCAGTGGATTTTGAATTCAAGCGCTAGACAGATAGTTCAATAGAAAGGTATAAAGCTCGCCTAGTAGTAAAGGGATACACTTAGAAAGAAGGTATTGACTCTGAGAAAACTTTCTCTTCAGTGTTAGATTTGCCTCGATTCATCTAGTTCTGGCTATTATCGTATATTTAGATTTGGAACCTCTACCAAATAGATGTCAAAATAGTATTTTTCAATGGAGAGCTAGAATGGAGATCTATATGGATCAACCTACTGGCTTCGCTGTAAAGGGTGAAGAGCATAAAGTTTGTAAGTTTCGATGATCCATCTATCGCTTGAAGCAGTCATCCAAGCAATGGTATCAATATTCCATAGAGCCATCACAGATGATGGGTTTTTTAATGATCGAAGAAGATCATTATGTGTATGCTAAATGGTCCAAGGGAAGTTTCATTATCTTTTCTCCATATGTTGATGATATCTTATTGGTCAGAAATGATAAGGAGTTGATTATTGCTATAAAAGAGTGATTGTCCTCAAACTTTCAGATGAAGGACATGAGTGAGGCAAATTATGTGCTCGAATTTAAGATTTTTAGGGATCGATCAAAGAGATTTTTGAATTTGTCTCAAGAGACTTATCTAAAGAGGATACTTGAGTGACTCTAGATGTACAATTGCAAGTCCATTGATACTCCTGTTGCTAAAGGTGAGAGCTTGAGCCTAGAAAAATATCCAAAGACTCAAGGAAAGGAGAAGATGAATCGCATCCCATATGCTAGTGCAGTTGGAGCCTGATGTACGTTATGATGTTATACTCGGCTTGACATTTGCTATGCTATGGGTTTGGTCAGCCATTGTTAATTGAATCCTAGAATCAAGCACTCAAGAGGATACTCTACTTCCTTAAAGGAACTATGGACTACATGCTGTGCTATCAGGATCAGATTTATAGCTCATGGGTTATAGTGATATTAATTGGGTTGATAACCTAGATGAGCGTAAATCGATATTGGGATATATTTCTTGCTGAACCATGGCACCATCTTATGAAATAGTAAGAAGTAGACTTGTGTGACTCTATCGACTATAGAGGCAGAGTTTTGTGGCTTGCTCAGCTGTAGCTCAGGAGGCTATTTGGTTGATGAGGTTCCTTTAGGATCTTGGAGTTCTTGTGCTTTTGATCCTATGACAATCCATTGTGACAGTATGGTAGCTCTTGCCTATGTGAAGGACCCCAAATATCATGGTAAGACCAAACCTATTGATGTAAAGTGTCACTATATTTGTGAGATGGCAAAGTAGAAGAAAAATGATCCTGGAACATATTTCTATGAGTCGCATAGTTACTGACCCTCTAACTAAGCCTATTCATAAAAATCTATTTTTAGCTCATGTTAGGTTGTTAGGACTCCATAGAATTTGATTATGTGGACAATTGATCATTTATATATTATTGGTACATAAGATGCTTTTGGTTATTCATACAATATTAAAATTTCATTATTTATCTTTTTTTTGTTGGCATGAACCAAAATTAGCAAATATACATATATATGCACTTATATTCTTGGATTATGATTAGATGCCATAAGCTGATTGGCCCACTCACACAGGCAATCATTTTTTTGGCACTTGCATAGGTGAGCAATAATTGAGGCATTAAGTAAGCCACTTTAGTAGATGCTAAGATGAGGTCCTTCTTTTTAGAAAGACACTTAGAATAGCGAGCAAATGGAGAAGTTAGGTTAGGCATTCAGGAAGTGACGAACCAAGATCCATGTAGCATATGTGAGATAATGATATGCACTCAATTGATTGAAATTCTCTACCATAGCATATATTTCATACTATATGTATTTTCTGACTATCAAGAAAGTGAATGAATAGATCCCTACTTCATCACTGTACGAGTCTTTAGGATATATATTATATATGTCCTCATTGATGCTCTTTGTAACTTTAGACTATGTCATGAAGTGAATAATTAGTATTAGCTACTTCAGCATGTTACCTATGGCCATGACTGATTCAATTTTAAGGGACATTGCTAGGAAAGCAATGGATTACAAACCTAATGGCATTAGGGCAAATGAAGATAATTTGGATTATGTTGATGTATTATGACTCCTTGTCGATAGGTTATAGTGCTTCTGAAGTAGCAATGTGATCATGGTTATAGTATAGAATGTGTTGAGAAGTTAAATCTGGCACTTTAAGGGATTAGAGATGCTTAGCTTGACGTAATCAAGTTGGTCTGGGGCATCTTGAGTTACTTTTCTTTAAAGATTTGATTTCTCAATGCTGGCCGAAGCAGGTTTCTAGTATGGATCTCCTAAAGTATAAGTTGACTCAATGGTCGCATTGTCCATTAGCCCATATAAATATATTCAATGATAAAGCAATATTGAGATGTGGTTGTTATGGCATCGCTTTTGCAATGTGCGAGTGGGAGAATGTTGGACATTCAGTTGAAACCGAATCAGTTATACCCATTTGCGGATCCAATTCAATAAATTTAAATATGAAATAATCTTACTAACAACTTAGAGATTAGTTAGCAATCAATAGATTAGATAAGAATCTTTTATTCTTATTTCTTAATAGTGGGATTTACTCTATATAAAAGGACAGATATCTAGGGTTGAGAATTATCAGAAAAAATTAAATTTTGTATACCTTACATAAAGTGATAGAGAGATTAATTTCCACGTTTCCATTGTTATCATTGAGATCCAGAGGCTCTTCTGTGGTAAATTATTAGTTTGGCTCATTTATAACCCTACCTACCATGAGTATGGAGATCTAAGACTTCTGCTGTGAAGGAGAGGACGTGTAAATCAATCAATTCCAAGCCAGAACTGATCATATAGAGTCGTGATGTTTCTTCACGAGGCAAGATCAAGTATATCTTTCCGCTGTCCCACACTTAGATTTCTAATCCTACTAGGAGTAATACTGTGACTATTCTTCTGCTCAAGGATTTACGGGAGTGGAAGACATCTAACATATGTTTAAAGTTTCTTATATTTTTTTGTGAAGCCAATCAGGTGGTAGAGTAGACAGTGAGCAGGGCTTTACAGGGTGATTTTAAATGGCATATGTGTGTAACAGATGTGCATCTGCTCTATCTTCTCCAAGCTGATGGATACGGGGTTGGTTTTTTGCGACATTAACTAATACAGGGTGGTTGTGCTATATAGAGGTTTTGTGCACTCCAGTTTGTTTTGGTAATCACCCTATAGTGCTGGATTTCTTATTGTATCCACTGGTTTTCTTGCCATGTCTCCTCTATGTATCTGTAGGAATAAGTATTATACAGTCAGGGAGTGCTGCTTTATTTTGGTTGTTTGGTTTCCAAGGATTTATTCTTTGGAGGCGACTATTTGGGAGCAGGATTTCTTACTCGAGTTGCACATATGATTCAGGTGGTTTTCCTCATACCAGCTTGTTCTCTTGTAGTAATCTATGTGCTTCTATATGCTCATATCTGGTTTTCTTAATTAGTGTAATTACTTGCTTCCATGAGCTTCTTTTACTAATGCTATTATACTGTTATCTTCGACCGCTCCAGTTTATGGTCTTCGCTTATCAATCAATAACAGTGAGCAGTTTTCGTTTCTGAAGGGTTCTTCTTAGTCCTGCTTGTAGGCTTATATATATATTGTCGTTTGAAATTAACAGGCTGCATTTCGTCTCACGGATACCATGGTTTCTGGTTCCGACAAAGTTTGTTTTTATTATATTCCACCACTGCAGGTTAGTGTTTATTGTGCTTAGGATGAAGGTTCTTCTTCTTCTTCTTCTTTGGGTGGTTACGATTGCTGCTTCAATCTGAAATTAACTACAGCCTATTGCCAACGTCTGACCTCTCATTACTTGACATCTTGTCAACCTGTGCATAATATTTTACTGCAACTCTTCTGGTGGGAATGTTTGGCTTATGGGTCATTCTGCTTCTCTTGCTGTGATACATCTATCTTCATCATACATCTTTTTAGCTTTATGCTATTCACATATTAAGATTGCTGGCAGAAATTCTTTGGATTCCCCTGCAGTCGTCTATCCTTGCCACTGTGTTTACTTTCTCCTTGCATTGGTTCAACTGTTGGGCTACTTCTCTTCAATATGGTTATATCAAACTTTTGTCCCTGTTGTTAGCCATTATACTTTTTTACAACGGCTTCCGGTCTCTTCCACTCAGTTATAGAAGTCAATCACTATGGTCATGCTGTTGAGATTTTTATTTTCCAAGTTCAGCATTATCCACATTCACCTTGATATGTAACTACCAGTTACTCTGCTATTGTTCAGACAGTTGTTTTTTAGTTGCTCCGATATCTTGTTGTGCACCTCATTAATTAAGTTGTCTAGGTTTCCTGGTTATTTCCACTATAGTTTGCTATCCAAGGTAGCTTGTGACTATGCACTGCATCAATTTATATAGAAATAGTAATAGTCTTTTACCTGCATATATTAAAAATACCGCTGATGTAAACTTTCTCCAGTATTTTATAATTTGTTGATGAAATTGATGTCTAACATATCATAGGCATATATAGTGCGTAGTTATTTGTTACAATAGTATATAATAAATTTGTATCATTAATAAATAATTATAAATTTTTAAGTGGCCACCACAATTTTTTTTATACAAATCGGTATTTGATTTTTAAAAAAAAAATTATTAAGACAGAACAAATAAATAAACTATAGCTTTTCAATATTTTTTATATTTAAAAAATTTAAAAAATTTTGATCCACCCGATCTTATCATCATGCTCATTCTCATCACATATTGAAATATTACTAAATCCTTACGAAAAAAATTTATCTCTATAGAAGGCAATATAAAATAAATCTGAGAAGAGTGACGTTAGTAGTATCAGGCTCATAAAGGAGAAGGGCGCTTTCAACAGAAATAATAAAAAAAAGGAGAAGGATTTGTACATGCAGAATGAAAGCCACAAATGGAAGGGGAGGTGCGATCATCTGACTCAACAATTTTTCTGTTGCCAAGTAGCGTCTGAATAAAAAAAGCATTGTCTAGGTGGATCCCTTGCTCGTGAACTCAACTAAGATGTAATATTGAATCATAAAATTATTTCTCAACATAAAGCCCACAACCGACAGTTTGGCCGAGTGGTCTAAGGCGCCAGATTTAGGCTCTGGTCCGGAAGGGCGTGGGTTCAAATCCCACAGCTGTCAATTAATTCTTTTTCATTTTATTTAACTTTTTGTACACCTTTTTTTTTTTTTTAAATGTTTCCACAGTTTCATTGATACATGTTCATGCTTACAGTCTAAGAATGTTAAATCTATATGTCTTTTGCTATTTAATAAGTTATAGGTTGATTAATACTAGTTCATAGATTGGTTCATACTTTTTAAATTTACACCGATTTACATTTTTTAATATGTTATAATTTCATTGCTTGTTCATATTTACAATCTAAAAATATTAAGGATGCATGTCTTTTGCTATTCAATTTTTTATACCATGATTCATGCAAGTTTATAACCTGATTCATATTTATTTAATTTGCACTAATTCATATTGTTTTCATTTTTATGATTTCACTTATACTTGTACATACTTACAATGTAAAACTGTTAAATATGTATGACTTTTGCAATTTAATTTACTAGTTTATCACTTGATTCATATTGGTTTATCCTTACAATCTTCTGTTTGGGCAAAACCCAAGATTTGAACCTTATACATCCATCTAAACATACTAATTATGCACATCTATTTTTTAATTTCTTATAAAATTTTTATAATTTTGAACTTCTTTTTATAATTTCATTCATGCTTGTTTATACTTAAAATCTAAAAGTATTAAGCAGGTATGTCTCTTTCTATTTGGTTTTTAAACACTTGATTTGTACTAGTCTATAACTTGATTGACGCTGGTTTATACTTGCAATCTAAGACTATTAAATATGCCTACTTGCTTTTTGTTCAAATTCTTTAGCCTTATTTTCAGATTACCTCATCTCTTTGTTAAAAAAAAAAAAAAAAAGTCTGGGGAAAAATGACAAGAAGATATTGGAACATCAATTTGGAAGAGATGATGGAAGTAGGAGTTCATTTTGGTCATAGTACTAAGAAATGAAATCCTAGAATGGCCCCTTACATCCCTGCAAAGTGTAAAGATATTCATATTATAAATCTCACTAGAACTGCTCGTTTTTTATCAGAAACCTGTGATTTAGTTTTTGATGCAGCAAGTAGGGGAAAAAACTTCTTAATCGTTGGTACAAAAAATAAAGTAGTGGATTTAGTAGCATCAACTGCAATAAGGGCTCGGTGTCATTATATTAATAAAAAATAGTTTGGTGGTATGTTAACGAATTGGTCCACTACGGAAACGAGACTTCACAAGTTCAGAGACTTAAGAGCAGAACAAAAGATGGGGAATTGGTTTACACTTATAATATTTTTTTTGGAGTAATACCCATGCATGATTTGAACCTTATACAATTTATCTAAAAGTATTAATTGTATATTTCTGTTTTTGATTTTCTTTTATACCAAAATTCATTTTTACAAACTATGTTATTGCTTATATTTGGGATGGACTAATTACGAATTGCAATATATATACATTCACATACATACATACATACCTACGTAAGTATGTATATACATACATACATATATACATACATGCATGCATACAAGCATACATGTATTTGTGTAGAGAGAGAGAGAGATTAGTTGAAGAGCTTCCATTTTGAAAAAGATCTGCTATCATTACATGATAGCTAAATCAGAATTTCACTCAAAAGAAGCTAAGTCATAACAAAATTCTTGTGGTGCTATACCTAGTCATGGATATAAGTTGCCATTCTTCCTCATCCCAAGTATCTCGCCCAAAAGGGTCTGAAGGCCCCATTTTCCTAATCATAGATATAATTTTTGGAGATCAAGATAGTCAGCAAAATATCAAAGAAGTCGTCAGTTAAATGTCGACAATATATCAAACTTAGTCGATCAAATACCGACTTAATCTTATTCCATCGGTCTAAGTCGGCTCAATTCGTAAGGTTGTATACTTAGTCAGTGGGGAGACGAGGATAAATATTAGTCAGCTAAGCGACGAGGATCTATCCCAAGAATTATGAATAATCATATTAACTAAGATTTCTAGATGTGATTAATATATACTAACTGCATGATAGTATTCTAATCATGCAAAGATTCACATCCTTCATAGATAAAAGAGTCCAGATATTCTAAAACTCTCTCTATTTTTTTTCCGACTATGCATGTTTTCTCTACCAAAAAAATATCCAAACTCTAGCAAGATTCCTCTATGAAGAAAACATACACCCAAGAAAATTTCTAAAACCACATCGCATGTCAAAAAAATCCAAAACAATCACGCTTTACTGTGATTCTTCTTCTACCATGATGCTTCCACCATTTATTAAAAAAAAAAAAGGAAGGCATTGTACAAAAAGAACCCATCGCATGCATCAAAAGAAATCCTACAGGTGGCATATTCCCTAACTTCTGCAGCCAATAGAAAGTTTTGACTGTATGATGAATCAATATTAAGGCATAACCTCTCTCCACCATGCATTCTAAAGATTTCTCATTCTACCATGATTCGATCACGCACACTCTCCAAACCTCCCATTTTCACGATGTTCAACCTCCTGCAAAATACTAGCCAATATCATATATAGCTATTAGGATTTTCCATGCATGGATCTTTCATTCCCAAAATTGATCGATTATCAGTAGGTTCTTCTGAAAGTTTCTCCATGATTTTATTAAATAGCAGGTTTAGGTCTTCTAAAATTTTCTATTACTTTAATTTTTCTCAGATCCACATCTTCTTTCCTCCTCCTTTTCAAGATCCCAATGATATAAATTGAAGATATGATCAACAGGAATACAAGTTAGGGATACATACATTATTTTCTTCCTATAAAGTTCACGCATTATTTTCTTCCTATAAAGTTAGTTTCACCTAAAACTTCTTTCTCAATTTATCCTATGATCACTCTTTTTAGCTCTCGAGCTACATTTTGTTATGCTCCATAGATGAAAATTTTCCAAATTCAATATACAAACATTTTGAAGCCATGTTTTATATGCCTTCACAACCGATTCATATAGTATTTAGCACAAAAAACAACAAATATATGATTTAGAGAAAAAATTGTGTGAGAAAAGTAAAGGAAGCAAAAGGCAAACTAATTACATATAATTTGGTTCCTAGTTGTTCGTGAGGATGATAGTAGCCTATTTCACTTACTAATAGCCACCTTAATTTGCTTATTTTAGTTCCTTTTTATCCTAGGGCCTTAATTTGATATAGTGCCATTATATCAAGCTAATTTCTTGGTAATGTTGGAAAACTCATTGATAGATAATTGTTGGATTAATCAGTCAAGGTACCTTAACCAATATGCTAATATCATAGAACATATTGCCCATTTTTATGGTGCAATTTTTTGATATTTCTTTCCTTTTTACTTTTAGCAAATCTTATTTGGAAGGAGTTGTTCATAACCTACATTTTGTATTTGTTATGGCAACTTATGGAGAATCGATCCTATGCCCATGAAAGAAATGCAATAATTTATGTTGGAAAAGATAAAATATGGTGTTTGAACATCTACTACATGATGGATTTGACAAGAACTATTCCCAATGGATTCATCATGATGAAGACAACAAATTTACTCAACATAAGGTCTTCTTACAAGATGTTCATAATGATATGCACGAAATGCTATGTGATGCTTGCAGGATGTCTGACCCACAAGAGAATATTGGTGAAGCATAAGAACACAGAGAGGGACTGAATTCAAATGCAGAAAAATATTATAATTGACAAAAGATGCCAAGGAAGAATTATACTCAGGTTGTAAGTTTACTAAGTTGTTATTTATTCTTGGTTATTCCAAATAGAGTGTTCTAACGGATGGAGTTATAAATCATTCACTTTATTATTAGAGTTATTAAAAGAGGTACTACCAAATGGTGAAACTTACTAAAATCTTTTTATAAGACTAGAAAGATAATTGATGATTTAGGACTCGATTATAGAAGAATTAATACTTGCCCTAATGATTGCATGTTGTATTGGAAGGAGTATGTAGAAGAAACTTCATGTGCCATATATGGTGCCTCTAGATGAAAAGAAGGTGAAAAGAATGCAAAGGATAATATGATAATTTTCAAAAAAAGATGAATGAAAAATTCTTGCTAAGGTTTAACGTCATTTTCATTGAAACCTAGATTTCAGAGACTATATATCAAGCAAAATAGCTACTTTCATGACATGGTAGAAGGATGGACATACAAATGATGAGATTATGAAATATCCTATCGACTCCTCAGCTTGGAAGACTTTTGATCATTTGCATCCATCATTCTCTATAAAGCCCCATATGTCAGGCTTGGGTTAGCAATTGATGGCTTTAATCCATATCATACAATTAATATTACTCATAGCACATGATCTGTTATTTTGATATCACATAATCTTTCTCCTTGGTTGTGCATGAAGCAATCCTACTTTTTACTTTCATTGCTTATTAATGATATATGCTCCTGGTGTACTTACAATCTCTGGTAAAGAAATTAAAAGAACTTTGGGTATATGGAATTGATACTCATGATGTCTTTAGAAAACAGATATTTAGAATGCATGCAGCCTTGTTATGGATAATTGTGACTTTCCTGGATATACAAATTTATTTGGATGGAGCACTAAAGGTTGTCTTGCTTGCCCTACTTATAATAGTAACATTTATTTGTTTTACTTAAAGCATCATAGAAAACATTGTCACATGGGTCATCTTCCATTTTTGCCATATGATCATATTTTCAAAATGAAGGATATTTTGATGGCACTTGTGATGAAAGAAATGCAACTACTCCATTGTTAGGAGTAAATATGCATAACTAGTTACAACATATGAATGTAATATTTCGGAAGCATAATAGTGATTGTGATGAAAGAAAAAGAACACGAGGGATGAATATGATTCTAAAACATAATTGACAAAAAAAAAAGAGTATACTCTTCCAAGTACCATATTGGTATAACCTATCACTGTACCATAATCTTGATGTGATACACATTGAAAAAAATATTTGTGATAATATCCTTTAAATATTGTTGAATATTGAAAGAAAAACAAAGGACAATTTGAAAGCTAGCATCTTGATCTAAAGTTAATGGGCATCAAAAAATCACTTCATCCACAGCCTCATAGTCCTATTGAAACACTATTACTATGATATTCATTGGCTCCAAAGAAAAAATCCATTTTATGCAAGGTACCGAAGGGTCAAGGCTCCAAATAGTTATGCTACAAATATTTTATGATGTGTATGACGAAAGAAGCATAAAATTATATAATTGAAGAGTCGTGATAGTCATATTCTCATGCAGCAACTTCTTTCCTTGGCAATAAGAAAATCCTTGCCAAAAAGTATAAGCTCTACCTTAACGAAGTTAAGCTTATGCTTTAGGGATCTATATTCCAAAGTTGTTCGATCAAATGAGTATGATCATTTAAAAATAAAAAATTTCTCTTACCCTTTGTTATTTGGAGAGGATCTTTTCAATAATTTTCTTTGATGTCATGATATACTTAGCTATTAATCTAGTATGCAAAAACAAAGTTAGTCAAATCTATACAATATCGGTGGATGTATCCCGTTGAGAGATATGTCTTTATTTTCTCAAACTTATTTATTTTAATTTGAAGTTAGTAAAGCTCATAAAGATTTTCTAATACTTAACTTTGAAACCACTCGACATGCCTATAGGTATCTACTAACACTTTAAAGATATGTGCATAATAGAAGCCACTCTAAGGGCTTAATTGCTAAAGGATATGTAGCAAAAGAATGTGTCACATTTTTTTTATGGTATCTTGAGAGTGTTGCGATAAGATTCAATCAATTTAGAAGGAACGATGACTATGGTGCTATTGAGTTGCAAGATGGATTCTCAAGTATATCTTATTCAGGCCTTGCTATAGGTAAGGTACAATTGTTTGTATTGGACCCTATCATGAAGATACAAATACATTGATATTTATTATTGAATCATGATATAGTTGTCCCAAATATAGATTAAGTTCTTAGGATACTGGATCTTTTTATTGGTTTAGCTTAATAATATGATTTTCATATTTTTCAATGCTTGAGAAGAAAACATCTTGTGGCAATCCGAAGGCAAAACCCTCGTGCTCAAGTAAGGGAATGGTAACGTATTTAAAATGAGATATTTTATGATTGGTTCTAAGCTAATGTAAGTGGTGGTACATTATAAAATCTAACTATTTTTTTATTTATGATAACATTTAGAAATATCCTATAGGTTTATGAGTTGAATGCAGCAAGTGATGTGCATTTAAGTAATGAAATTAAGTGGTTGGCAGAGGGACCTAGTGATGTTGTAAAAAGATATCCAAGATTTATTGTCAATTGATATAGATTTTATACGATAGATTGAGAAACCAAAAGAAAAACACAAAATAGTGGTATCGTAGTGATAGCAAAAAAGTCTAGCTATGCAAGTGCTAAAAACAAAAATTCAGTTATTGGTGATGTTACCCATCATAGTATTTTGACGGATATTATTGAGTTGGATTATGAGGGTCATTTCAATATCATGTTGTTTAAGTGTGATTGGTTAGATGTTCGAGCTCAAGACATGGGGATAACAAAAGATGGGTTTGGCTTCACACTTATAAATCTCGAGTTGAAGCTAAATAATGGGTAATTATTAGATCAACCCTTTATCCTAGCATCACAAGTATTTTTTGTGCAAGACCCAATTGATATAGATCGGCATATTATTATTAAAACAAAACCAAAGGATCTTTTTGATATGGAAAAGGTGTCTATGAATGATGTGGAGGCATACTTGCAAAGTGATCATTGCATAGGTGAAAACATAGAAGAAACTTTACATCCTTATGATGATGTTGCATGGACAAGAATAAGTATTCAGAGAACAACAGTCGACACACTTTATTTTATCGTACATGCATCAAACGTGCGTCAAGGTGATAATCTTGATTCGAAAGCTGATCATGATAGAGGTGCCACTATATTCTTTTCTTGAGATTATCGATATTATAGATGAACCCCTAGCTTCATATGATATTTTTGTTTTTCTGATAACAAATTAAATCATTGTTTCTCCAAATGAATTGTAAATATGATTCATTAGTTTCTTTGTTTATTAATTTGTTAGATTTAATCTACTAATTTATTAAATACTCTCTTGAAACATTAATTGCTTACCTTATTTTATTTTACTATGCAAAAAAAGTGAAAGATGCTGCGATGTAGAAATTAATCTACACGACCAAGAGGATCTATGCCCAGTGCTGTAAGACAGCAATAGCAATAATCTAATCTTGCACAACTACTGGCACAAGCCCAGTCATTTTATTCTCAACAGATTCAGTTCACATAGGCTAGTCACAACCCAGCTCAATTTTTCTCACCACGGCATGCCCCGATGCCAACAAACCAAAATCATCCCTTGCCATCATGGTCTAACCATTTCTAGCCCCAACCGAGTGATTTCCAATCTTGTCAAGTTAGGCTTAGCTCTAACTAAGTCCTGCTTCAATCAAACATTCTCAACTATAGCCCCATTCAGACTCAAAACAGCCACGATCCCCATAATTAGAAGATGATCAATATGATTGTAGTCTCAATTGTTACATTATAATCCAAATTTATATGTTTGCATGGATTGATTTTTGATTATTTTTGTACTTTGTAATCTCTCGCTTCAGTTTATGCTATAATATATTTAAATTTATGGTGATATGAATATTTTTTTTTGTAATTAAATAAGTTACGGCACCAACAAAAAGAAGATATGGTCCCACCAAGTGCCTTGACGTGCATGGTAGAGAGAGGAATAATCACATCAAAGTCTCCTTCAATAGCAAAGGACAACCAATGAGAGTGGTAGGGAGGTGTCTCCCTAGCTTTCTAGGAATCATAGCATGGAAAGTAGACAAATTGCCGCTAAATTATTATAATTGGAGATCACCAAAAAATGACCATAGAGATAAAATGTGGTAGCTTGTGATAGTATTGTCAAATATTAATTTGTTTCTTAAACCATAAATCTATAATTCCCAATACTTTACCTGGTTTAACTATGAAATGCAGAGACACTATGGTATTGAACCTATTCACAAGAAAATAGACCTTGAAATTACTTAGAAAGAAGTGGAAGGACTACAAAGCACAACCAAAGATGGATCGGAAAAATGATAATCTTTCTAGTGATAAGATCCCTCCAGCTCAATTGCAGACTCTTATGACGTATTGATCATTTAATAATAGACAGGTAAATATTTTTGTGTGAGTGGGTTGAGTTCCTGCAATAAATTACCTTCATTTAGCATGAAAATCATGACCATTTCTAGGCATGAACATGAGTGGCGCAAGAAGATAGAATCCCAGTCCAACTGGAGTTTCTTTACGGACTAATTTAAATCTGATTTAATTCTAACCAATTTAGAATTAGGTAGCATCTCAAATTAAGTTAATTCCTAGTCTAATTAGGAACTCAATCAAATTTGAATTAAATCCTAATCTAATTAAAAAATTGTTTGAATCAAGTTCTAGTCAAACTAGAAATTGATCTCCTCATATAATTCGATTATCTCATAATCCAATTAGGCTTCATTTAATCAAATCCAAACCAAACCAAATTAAATCTAATTCAATTAGATCAAAATTGAATCCCATAACTCAATCAGATTGAGCCAGACAGAAATTCAATTGCTAATTAATCCTTCTCCAATTCACTAATACTTAGCAAATTAGTTAATTACAACTTTTGCATTATCAATTATATTGATAATTAATTTTTATTATGATTCATAATTATAACTCAACCATCTAATCAGTCAAGAACCTCTTTTGTGTGTGATCCTATAGATTCTATTTTATTTGATAATGAGACATACCATGATCTTTATCATAGTATCATCGAAACAACTTTCGATAGATTAGAACAATTCTAACTCACACCCAATAAAGATTATTAATCCAGAATGATCCTAGTGAGTTCTCACAATCAACTAGTGACGTCTAGCAGTATGTAGTAGTAATCCAGTAGAATAGAAA
The DNA here is from genome assembly GCF_000442705.2 of Elaeis guineensis. Classification (NCBI taxonomy): domain Eukaryota; kingdom Viridiplantae; phylum Streptophyta; class Magnoliopsida; order Arecales; family Arecaceae; genus Elaeis; species Elaeis guineensis. The sequence goes on from NC_025999.2 coordinate 26,410,214, forward strand.
ATAAAATACAGTTATCATATGATTCAGTTCTTTTATCATGAGTTCCAATAAGACAGAGATCATGAAAACTCATCAAATCTCAACATCTGTCATATGAAAGATTCAATTAGCTCAAGTCTAAATGTGATACTTATGGAAATATCTTTCCATCAATCATCTTGCTATGGTCATAAACTTATGGATTTGACTTCTCAAATTTCATCAGACTACTCTTTATCTGCTAAGGTCGATAAATCTCTTATAAGCACGCACTCTACTCCTATAATGAATCTACTATAGCCAACATATACTATAAGGATCAAAATAGTTAGAAGATCATGTTTATATGCAGTCAATCTACGGTAACCCTATTGTGAGCAGCCGAGACACCACAGGTCAAAGAACCACTCACACCACTACAGTATCGAGATGATTACTGACAAGTGAATAGGTATCCATGTGATTTCTCATATGATCATACTTAGTACCAATATTCGCTAACAACTATCCATATTCTCGCTCAGTGTCTCTATACTGTAGATTCGAGACTCGTCTACCCCGAAAGAAGCGATCTGTGCATCGATCTAACCGGATCAATCACCATCCCTATAATGATCCATCGATCGTAAGTAATTTCAGAATTAATTATATATATCTCAAATCTAAACTCTTTAGAATATGTATCTTTAAATTATCAATTCTTTGAATAATTTTTGGATACATAACACAAGAATAGATAAAAATTACCTATTTTATTAATAAATTTATTATTTAAGTATAAAAATATATTCTAAAATTATTACAATATGTCTGTTATATTAATTTTTAGGACATACATTTAACAAAATGAAGATATAAATATAAAATACTCAATAGGGAACAATTTATTACTCAAAAGAAAATCAATAGCCAAGGGAAAGATTAGCCGCACCTTCGCACATAAAAACCTAAATTTTGTACCGTTTCTAAATAGATTTTATCTTAAAAAAAACTCAACAACCGATATAGAAAAAGGAAAAATATATATTCCAATTTTAATAGCCAGAAACAAGTACCTTTAAAGACCTTATAAAAACCTCAACCTTTCCAAAAAAAATACATAATAAGAAATAAAAAGCAGTACATTCATAGACGGATTTCGAACCAAAATTATATTTTGAAGACCCACGAGTTCTCAACTCATATAAAGACGAAAATCAGCTACTCAACTAATCCAAAATATACAATGCAGAAGTTTTCTATCAGAAGGCAATGAAAATGTATGATGTTTTGGTCCTGATAACATGCCAAAATAACGAAGTATAGCTCCTCCATTGAGAAGTATATATAGAAGGCTTTTTCTTTATGTGTCAGCATAAGTTTGTATCATACTTCATTTAATTCTCCTATCTAGGAATTTTCCACTTATTGAGAATATTTTATAGATAACAATACTTCACAAATAGAAGTCCATAAAATTATGCTTGCTAGAAGCTATGCACCAATAAATCCAGGGCCTTTGAATATTTTATGTGGACTAAGCCAGCAACAACAATTCTTTCCCTCGTGATTAGAAGTCCTGTGGAAACAGCCCTCAAACCATAGCATAAAAGTCAATCATTGAGCGAGAAAAGTTTGTAATAGAAGTATCACGTGTTTGGAAAGGTTGGCTCTTTTGTTTTTTTTTTTGGTTGCTACTCTTACCAAAAAGAAAAAGGGTGGCTCATTTCAACAAAAAAAAAAAAAAAAAAAGATGGCTCCCTTGTTCTCTATGTTCTCCCTATTTGACGGAATGAATTCATGCGTGGAGGAGAGCCTTATTTTAAGGCTTCTTAATTCTATCAAAGTTTATCCTCCCATAAGATATGGGATATTAATTAGGAAGATATATTATCCTGATTCAAATTTAAGTTTTAATATTAGTCCACTAAAAGTCAAGTTTAGATAATAGAAATATGATTAGTATTGTAGATCCGTACCTTAGCCTCGACTGTCACATCCTCATCTTCAATCGATCTATGGGGGATCGATGCTTACCAGATAGTAAGTATATGGTCGATATGAAGATCGCCAGGCACAACCTATTGAATTGACAGTAGTTTCTATCTCTTAGCCCAATCTTGATTCACCTCATCTGCAGATGACCTACCATAGCTCATATGCCACCGACCAATCTTAGCCAACTTAAGATCGGACACCTGCTCCACGGACTCCAGAGCCTCGGCCTTGGACGACCTATTATAGATCATCCTTGATCGAGCTAAGTTTCTTATCAGATCCGTCTCCCTTCCAAATTGAAAAAGTTCAGATAGAATGGAATTTCTTTGTGATCGAGTCTCCCGTAAAAGAAAAATATCTCATTTGAATCAATCTGCGTGACAAATCCGAAAATTATCAGGACTCCAAGATGAATATAACTCTAACTCCTCCCTTATAAATAAAAGCTCCGAGACCCTCTAAGGTATGCAATCAACTCCTTGCTCTCATCTCTCATTGTTCTCCATCTTATAACTTGAGTGTGAGAGAGTCTTCATCGGAGAATGCCACCCGATGAGGACTTCTTTGTAGGTGTTTGGGTAAAGCTCCAACGACGGTTTTCACCTCGGCCATATCTACTTCAGCGACTGATCTCAAGTAGAGAGATCAGGAACAACACTTGGCACTAGAGGAAGGGCCTCGATTGATTTCGAGGTCCTATTTCAAGAGGAGAAAGCTCGCCATCAACCACGATAAGGATGTGAAGGGGTGCTTCTAACGTGTCACAATACTCCAATGGCAGGCAGGCCAACAACATCCAACCGACCAACGCACTATTGCCACTAGCACAGAACCCCATGCGAGCAGCACCAATGATATCCTAAGATCAGTATAATAGCCTCATTCAACAAGTGCAGGTGCTTTCGATTGCAGTGAGAGGAATGCAACAAAACAGCGAATTTCGTCCTGCTAAAAATCCACAGCCAGCTAGAGGTAGATCAGCAGACCGGCTTCCCCGTAACCCAAGGGTGGGGGTCAGTCATCATAGCCGATCTAACAGTCTATCTTGCTACAGACCTAGATGGTCCCCTACTCCGATTTCAAAAAGGGATTCTACTTCGGATCATGTTTCTCCTAGGCACCGTCTAACCCGAGAGGATGATCTGGAAAGGAGGTTCCAAGAAATGCAGCAATGAATCGATGCACTCCAAGCACTAAGGCAGCCAGATGACGATCTGGGATTTAATGTCGACCCATCATTCACCCAGAAGACTATCAATAAGCCCTTGCCACCTCGGTTCAAGATACCTCAAATGGAGCCCTACGATGGAACTGTCGATCCAGTAGACCATCTGGAGAACTTTCGAACTCTTATGCTTCTGCAAGGGGCCAATGATGCAACTCTCTATCGAGCTTTCTCTTCAACTCTGAAAAAGATAGCTTGTCATTGGTACTTCAACCTGTAGCCGAACTCTATAGACTCCTTTCATCAGTTGAGTCGGTTGTTCATTACACACTTTGTCAGCAGACACCGATAGCAACATAACTTGGACTTCCTCATTAGCATCAAGCAGAGGGAGAATGAGCCCTTCCGCAACTACATCAACTGTTTCAACACCGCAACCTTGGAGGTACGAAGCTTAGATCAATTTGTAGCGGTGACTGTTTTGAAGGTCAGGCTCCTTTAGAATAACCTCCTCCTCTCACTCAATCTGAACTACCCAAAGGATTTTGCCAAAATATTGGAGCGAGCAAAGAACTATGCTCAAACTAAGGAAGCATGGGATTGACAGGGGGAGAACCTTGATAGCAGATCACAGTAGAACATTGGGCAAGAGAAAAAGGACTATCGATGAGTGCAGCATCGACCTGCAGAGCTAGAGAATTGTCATTCTTGGATCCCACCTCGAAACAACCGACCTAGACTCCTGTAGCGCCTCATCGATCTAGGACCCCTCCGTAGAGGTTTCACTATTTCACTCCACTGAACACTTCTCGAGCCCAAATCCTCATAGAGATGGAGCGGCAAGAAGAGCTCTCCTGTCCGAAGAGCATGCTCGCCCCAATGCGAGCAAGAAATCCAAAAAAATATTATAGGTACCATCGGAACCATGGGCACAACACGGAGGAATGCTGGCAACTCAGGGAGGAAATAGAGGCGCTCATCCGATGCGGGCATCTTCGGTGCTACATTGATGAATGGTGGATCCCGAAGAACCCACATGGTGAGCCTCCTCGATAGGAAGATCCTCACAGAGACCAACCAGTAGCAGGAGAGATCTATATGATCTCTAGGGGATAGCTCGGTCGTGGTATCTCAGATCCGAGCCGAGCTGAAGATAAGGAGCCGAAGAAAAGAAAGGTCGGTGATGAAGTCACTTTCTTTGAAGCCGACCTAGATGGAATAAAATATCCACATGACGATCCTATAATAGTTTCTTTGAATATTGCTAATTATGATGTACATTGAATCCTAGTCGATAATGGAAGTTCAGTTAATGTTTTGTTTTACGATACTTTTATTCGTATTAACTTAAATTATGAGCTTCTGATGAAGAGGAACACACCTCTGATCAGATTCTCGGATAGTATTGTTCCCATAAAAGAAACTATTTTCTTGACCACATTAGCTGGATGAGCTCCAAAATATGCGGTCATCAAAGTGTACTATTTTATAGTCAAGAGTCCATCTGTGTATAATGTCATCCTAGATCAGCATGGACTAAACACTCTTTGAGCTATTGTATCGACCTACCATTTGATGGTAAAATTTTCTACTCCTCATAGGGTTGGTGAGCTCCGAGGAAATTAATAGATTGTGAAAGAATGCTACATGGCAACTTTGTGTGGGGTGACACCTGCAAAACAGTTGACAAATGAGTTTGATGTACAGGACGAGCTAATCGAATAAAGAGGCCATCCAATGGAAGACCTAATCCCGATGCCCATTGATGAAGATCCAGACAAAGTAGTGAAGATCGACTTGAATTTATTTGAAGAGGATCATCAGCACCTCATCTCCTTCTTACAGGCTAATGCAAATATATTTGTTTGGTCGGCCTCTGACATGCCTGACATCGATCGGAAGGTTATAGTTTATCGGCTTAATATGGATCCGAAGCATCATCCGATCAGACAAAAGAAGTATTGTTTTGCTCTCAAGCGATAAAAAGCCATACAGGAAGAGGTGGACAAGCTTTTAAAAGCAGGGTTCGTCTGAGAGGTTTATTACCCAGAGTGGTTAGTCAATGTCATCCTGATCAAAAAAGCTAATGGGAAATGATGTACTTGTATCGACTATACCGACCTCAATAAGACATGCCCAAAGGATAGTTATCCTCTGCTTCGTATTGATCAGCTGGTGGATGCGACCTTGAGGCATCAGCTCTTATCTTTTATGGATGCATTCTTCGGATATAACCAAATTCGGATGACCCTCGAGAATAAGGAGAAGACCTCTTTTATTATTGACCAGAGTCTTTTTTGCTACAGAATCATGCCGTTTGGACTAAAAAATATAGGTGCGACCTATCAACAGCTCCTTAACAAGGTCTTCAAAGAGCAAATCGACAGAAACATGGAGGTGTATATGCATGATATGTTTGTCAAAAGCAAAGCTGCTGAGCATCACATTACCGACCTCGAGGAGACCTTCACCATGTTATGGCCATTTAAATAAAGCTTAACCCCAGCAAGTGTGCGTTCGGTGTTACCTCTGATAAATTTCTCGATTTCATAGTATCTTAATGAGAAATCGAAGCAAATCCAAAAATATTTCAAGCTCTCCAAGAGATGAAATCTTCAAGGATGATCAAAGAGATACAACGTCTAACTGGGAGAATCACTGCTCTGAATAGGTTTCTCTCAAGGTCGGCTGAAAGGAATCTTCCCTTTTTTAAAGCTCTCAAACAGACGAAGAACTTTCAGTGGTCGGATGAGTATCAAGCTGCATTCGATGACCTAAAAAGATACCTTGGCTTATCTCCCCTCCTAAGCAAACCAGAACGTAGAGAAGTGCTATATTTGTACCTAGTTGTTTCACCTTTGATGATCAATTCAGTCCTCATTCGATAGGAGGTCAAGGTGCAGAAGCCGATCTATTATGTTAGCCAAGTGCTCCATGATGCAGAGACTAGGTATACGAATCTTAAGAAGGTGGCCTATGCTCTCGTGATATCTTTTAAGAAGTTACGTCCATACTTTCAAGCACATACCATTGTCGTTCTTACCGACCAGCCCATCAGATCAATACTTTATCGGCTTGATACCTCGAGATGATTAGCTAAATGGGCCGTCGAGCTGGGAGAATTCGACATTAAATATCTACCTCGATCATCCATCAAAGCTCAGGTATTGGCCGACTTCATCCTGGAGTGCACCATCCCAGAGGAGGAACGGAATGGTGAGGAGGCAACTCGATGGCTGACGAATGCTGGGTTCTCCACATAGACGGTTCCTCAACCACCACGAGCTCGAAAGCTAGATTGATCTCGACTAGCCCAGATGGAGTAGTCACAGGTATGCCCTGCGCTTCGAAATTTTTACCTCTAACAACGAAGCTGAATATGAGGCACTGGTGATCAAGCTAAGAATGGTGAAAGATCTGGGCATCCGACACCTCAGAGTTCATAAGGATTTCCAGCTTAATTATCGTTGGCCAAGTTTGAGAAGAATATGAAGCTCGGGAGCCGAACATGATAAAATACTTGTAGAAGATCAAAGATCTTGCCTTCAACTTCACCACTATGAACATCTAATAGATACCGAGGGTGGAGAATGTGCAGGCTAATCTTCTCTCAAAGCTCACTACAGTTGGCACGGCCAACCTAAAAAGAAGCTCATATCTTGAAACCCTCGAGAAGTCAAGCATTGAAGAGTCTCCTACTATGCAAACAGATCCTGAGCCGAGCTAGATAGATCCAATTCTTCAGTACTTGCAAGATGGTGTGCTACTGGCTGATTGAGATGAAGCCAAGAAACTGAGACATCTCGCACCTCAATACCTCTTATATGACGAGAGGCTATACAAAAGGTCTTTCACTTTACCTTCACTTTGATGTCTCTACCCCTCAAAAGTTGATTATGTCCTACGCAAAGTTTACGAAAAGATCTGTGGCAATCACTTGGGGGGGCAAGGCCCTTGCTCATAAGGTGCTTCGGTAGGGGTACTTTTGGCTGACATGCAGAGAGATACTACTGAACAGATGTGATTAGTGCCAGAGGACTTCAAACATTCAGTGCCAACCTTCAACCCTTTTGGCTCCGATCACCGCACCTTGACTCTTCGCTCAATGGGGAATAGATATCCTTGGATCTTTCTCCATCATGGCAGTGCAAAAGATATTCTTGCTCGTCGTAATTGACTACTTTATCAAATGGATGGAAGCGGAAGCGTTGGCAACCATCACCGAGGCAAAGATCCATGATTTTGTATGAAAATCGATTATCTATTGTTTTGGCTTGCTGCAGGCCATCATCACCGATAATGGATGTCAGTTCAACAATCTGAAGTTTATGGGATTCTGTAATGGGCTTGCCATCTCTCACAGGCTGACCTTAGTAGCTCATCCTCAGAGAAACGGTGAAGCTGAGGTGATGAACAGGACCTTACTGCAAGGGCTAAAGGCTCGTCTGGGCCAAGCTAAAGGATTATGGATTGAAGAGCTATTTATGTGCTTTGGGAGTACCGAACGACCCAATGGGTTCTCACTATAGAGACTTCCTTCAAGCTAATCTTTGGAACTAAAGCTGTCATACCTCTTGAGGTCGGCTTGCCCACACTATGGGTGGAGAAGTTCGATGCAAATAGCAATTCCTTTGGGCTAAGAGCAAACCTTGATTTGTTGGAGGAGACCCGGGAGTGAGCACGAATTTGGATGGCCAACTATCAACAAAGAGTAGCTTAGAACTACAACTCCCAAGTCAAAGATAAATCATTCCTGACTGGACAATTAGTTCTCCAACGATCGAAGCTTGCACTAAATTGGAAATGCCCGTACCACATCGTCGAGATAGTTCGATCGGAAGTCTATTATCTTTGTCGAATTGATGGAACTCTGATCCCCAAGATCTGGAACGTTAATAATTTATGTATCTACCACCCTTAAATTATAATTTTTATTAAATTAAATAATAAAAAATTTTTATTAAACTATGTATTTTCTTCAAACACATGCTCCTTATCCACGGACAAAGTGCGGAACGTGCTCTCCATGTTCTCTATGCAGATCTCTGAACACGCACTCCTGGATCATGATCGAGGATCGAAACGTATTCTCCATGCAATTTTTCAAACATGCACTCTTCGACTATGGTCGAGGAGCGGTACGTGTCTCCATGCGGATCTCCATTCGCACGCTTCTCGATCATGATTGAGGTATGGTATGCGTCTCCATGCAGTTTTTCATTCACACGCACCTCGATCACGATCGAGGTGTGGTATGCATCTCCATGCGGTTCTTCATTCACACGCTCCTCGATCATGACTGAGGTGCTGTATACGTCTCCATGTGGATCTCTATTTGTGTTCTCTTCGATCATGATCGAGGTGCGATATGCATCTCCATGCAGTTCTCGATTTGCATGCTCCTTGATCATGGTCGAGGTGTGATACGCATCTCCATGCGGTTCTTTATTCGCATACACCTCGATCAGGATCGAGATATGATACGCATCTCAATGTGGTTCTCCATTCTCATGCACCTTAATCATGATCGAGGTGTGGTATGCATCTCCATGTGGTTCTTCGTTCATGCGCATCTTGATCACGGTCGAGGTGCAGTGTACATCTCCATGCAGTTCTCCATTCACGCACTCCTCGATCATGATTGAGGTGCGATATGTGTCTCCATGCAGATCTCTATTTGTGTGCTCCTCGATCATGGTTGAGGTATGGTATGCATCTTCATGCGGGTCTCCATTCGCACTCTCCTCGATCATGATTGCGGTATGCATCTCCATGCAGTTCTTGATTTGCATGCTCCATGATCACGATTGAGGTGCGGTATGCATCTCCATGTGGTTTTCTGTTCATGCGTACCTCAATCACAGCCAAGGTATGGTGTGCATCTCCATGTGGTTCTCCATTCGTGTGTATCTCACGGTCAAGATATGGTACGCATCTCCATGCAGTTCTCCATTCACATGCACCTCAATCACAATCGAGGTGCGATATGCATCTCCATGTGGTTCTTTGTTTGCCACACTCTAGTCACGGTTAAGGTGTGGTATGCATCTCCATGCGGATCTCCATTCGCACGCTCCTCAATCACGATCGAGGTGCAGTATGTATCTCCATGCAGATCTCTATTCGTGCACTTCTCGATCACAGTGTGATACGGTACGTATCTCCATGCGGGTCTCCATTCGCATGCTTCTCGATCATGATCGAGATGCGGTATGTGTCTCCATGCGGTTCTCTATTCATGCACTCCATGGTTGTGGCCGAGTAGTGGTATGCACCTCCGTACGAACCTCCAAGTCTCCATTCAATCTCCAATACATGCTCCTCGGCTATGGTTGAGGACCAAATGTCTCAATTCTGACTTTTCACCTACCGAACTATGATAGTTGTTTATGCTTGGAGATAATTTTCCACTCCTCATCGCCAAGAAAATGACCTCAAACTGACGAACGATCTTCGCAGTATTTGATGTAGGTCGGACATCGAATTCTACTACAATAAAGTAGCCGATCTACATGCCTTTGATGACACAGTGATGAAAAGCATCATTTTATAAAAGAAAAGCTTTTACAAAATTTGGTCGGTCCAGTATAAAAATACCTCGACAGATGTCGAGGTCTACAAAACAGACCGACCTATGTTAAGCTCGAACATGCCTGAGCTAAGTTACAAAAAGGCTTAAGCTCCATCAGGAGCACGGGACTCGTCGACCTCTGCATGGTCAGAGAGGATGATGATGGCTGGTGCCGGAGCTAGCGCCACTTCCTCGATCAGTGGATCCTCATGAGCTGGGCTAAGGAGATAATCGGTTTGCACCCCATCATCTCTGACCTTGCCGACGTCCTCCTCCTCGCTGTCTAACTACAGGAGATTGAGGTTGAGGTCAGAAAAGCAATTTCTGAACTTCTCATTGAAATCCTCGACTCCTTGCACGTACGAGAGCGAGCCGAACTCTATCTTGATATCCCGAAATGCAGTCGAAGAGTTGAAGGCTTTGACCACGGTGACCTTGGCAGCCCCCAGCTTCTCCTCTTACTTCTTCTTCTCGATTGATAGCCGAGCTTCAGCGTCGACCCAGGATTTGGCAAGTTCAAACTCCAGTCGCTTCACCTCGACCTTCAGTGACTTGTTCTCCTCCTCGACCTTCAGCTGGTGCAGTTGGGCATCATTCGCCCTTCAGATGGCCTGAGCAATCTTTTCCTTGGTCTCCTTTGAAATTCGTTGAACTTCATGGACTGTCTTTGAAAAATGGTCAAAGTGGTGGACAAGCTACTAAAAAAAGAAACATGAAAGAATAGGTCAGCAAAATGTAGTTAAGAAAAAAAGATTGGAAAGAGTCGAGGAAAGTCGATAGATCGTTACTTATCTGAAGAAGGGAGTCTCATAAATCCTGAATTCGAAATGTCCCACCTTTAGAGTTGAAGGCTTCAACATTGGCCAGCAGTAAGGCCGACCTAAGCAGAGATCAGGCGAGCCGATAGTCACCGATGGCCTTCCTGATGTCTGGGACCTCGACATCCAGTAGAACTTCCACCAAAGGGGACACCTCGGTCGGTAGGTCAGTCGAACGAGAAGACATATGCATCAAAATTTGGAGGGTGCCCGAACTTCACTACGATGAAGATACAGAAGGTTGGGGGGAACCCCCTCGACACAACAGATTAAAGCGGCGCCATCGCCTTTGCTGGCATCGAAAATTCCTTCCTCGGAGCACTGCTGGGCCCCGAGGAACCTCCAATTGCGGCTTGGGCGAGCACGACTTTGGTTCAGCCATATTTTGGGGTAGGGGCCACACCTACCTTCCTCTTCTTCGTAGCTCGACGAACAGCCTCCAGATCTTCGAGATTCATTACTACATAGAGGATGAGGTTAGTCAAAAAGAAAAGACGTGTCGAACTAAAAAAGATGCATAAAAAAATGCTTACATTTAGGGTCGGCCAAACTCAACCCGACCTTGAATAAATTTTTCTCAGTAAGGAGCTTGGTCAATGGAGGGGGAGTATGACTGAAGATCTGTTCAAATATCTCCTTCTCGACATCTGATAAAGTTGGAGCTCTGACTACTGACCTATGAGGTCTACCCCATGATATGTTGAAGTCCTAGAATTGCTCGATCGAGGTGAAAAAGAAATGCTCCTTTCAGTTATGCATCGAGGAAGGAGCATCTCAAAAGAGACGACATCCTTTCCGAGAAAAGGCATACCACCACCTAACCTCTGTAGGATGCTCCTTCAGTGTGAAGCAAGCTCAGAAGAGGTGGGAGGTCGGTTCGACCCTGAGGAGAAGGCAGTGGATAAAGAAACCTAAGATCTGACATCAAGAGTTCGGCGCTATGCTATAGAAGCTTATTCTATATAAATTAAAAAAATTCTACAACGAAAAAATAGAAGGGCAATCGAAGACCAACCTTCAAAGATTCCTCATAAAGGCTTACTTGACCCTGACGAGGAAGAGTTATCCATTCCCCAGGAATGGCGACTTCGAATCTGAACTTGGTTGGGACTTGGTATTTCAACCTAGTAATCTCCAAATCCTTGGAAGTGAGGATGGAGTTTACTCTAAATAGACCGAAGTCCGAAACTTCGGGTCTACCCGAAGAACAAGCTACATCGGATTCATGGTCCGCATCCCTAATGTTGTCACCCGAGCTCTAGGTGGACGAGGATGAACTAGACGCACTCATGTTGAGGAGATAGGAAACTGACCTAAGAAGTGATGCGGTCGAGCAATCAAGGGATGAAGAACGACTGTCGATCTGCTTTAGTCGAGCAACTAGGCGAAGTCTCCAAGTGCTAGAGCTCCCCCCCTTTGAATAGTGGAACCAGTGAAAATGAAGTTACCATAGCCTTATTTATAGAGGATCGGGACGGTCCCGATCTACTGACGATTCACCTTCCCTAAGCGATGTTCAACAAGTGGTAGCCCATATTTGGTCAGGGCGAGGCTCCTACGAATCCGATGAACCAACGGTCTAGATTTGAAGGTGATTCGCCTCAGAAAGCCTATCTTCGACATGGGTCAATGAAAGACAGCTCGATGGGATCAGCCTCGATGTCGAATTGATACTCTTTTTGGCCGACCTATGAATATCTCGATCTCGAGAGTAAGGGGCATCTGTTGTAGATCTGTACCTCGGCCTTGGCTGTTACATCCTCGTCTTCAGCTGACCTATGGGGGATTGATGCTTACCAGATCGTAAGTATACAATAGATATAGAGATCGTCGGGCATGACCTATTGAATCGGTAGCAGTTTCTACCTCTCAGACCAATCCTGGTTCACTTCATCCACAGACGACCTACCATAGTTCGTACACCACCGACCAATCTCAATCAACCTAAGATTGGACACCTACTCCACGGACTCCAAAGCCACGACCCCGGACAACCTATTATATATCGTCCTTGGCCGAGCTAAGTTCTTCATCAGATCCATCTCCCTTCCAAATTGAGAAGTCCAGATAGAATGAAATTCTTCCGCGATCGAGTTTTCCGTAAAAAAAAAATATCTTATCCAAATCAATCTGCATGACAAATTCGAAAATTATCAGAATTTTGAGATCAATACGACTCTAACTCCTCTCCTATAAATAAAGGCTCCAAGACCCTCCAAGATACGTAATCGACTTCTTGCTCTCTCCTTTTATTGTTCTCCATCTCCTAATTTGAGCGTCAGAGGATTTTCATCAGAAAACATCATTCGGTGGGGATTTCTTTGCAGGTGCTCAGGTGAAGCTCCAATGGCGGTTTTATCTCGGCTATATCTATTTCGGCAACCGACCTCAAGTAGGGAGATCAGGAGCAACAATTAAAATTCGGGTTGTGTGGATGTTTATGCAGGATACTTATTGATTATCAAATATTATATCTTAAGGAGTTGATCAAACTGAACGATCCATACTTTGAATAGTTTATAAAGGAAATATCCAATACATACTATAAAAATTTAATCATGAACAACAAACACTTGATAGTTAACTATATAACAACAATGGACTAAAAATTAAAAAGATATGTTTAATTTAAAGTCAAGTATAAATGCCCAAATATGTTTTAATGTCATTATGTTTGATTTTTCAATTGAAGGATATATAGATAAAACTAGTATCATATGCATATAAATATGTTTGTAAGGACATATGCATGTACATATATACAGACAGACATAAATGTATGTATATTTTTATGTACATATATAACAAACTGGATAATTTATGTAGGTTCGGGTTGAGTCAGGCACAAGAACTGCAACCTCATTCGAAAGTTTCAATAAGTTTTAACTTTGATTTCATGCCGAGCTTCACCATCAAGTTTGGCCAAGGTTGAATCGGGCCTGGTCAACAATTATTGGGTTTACAGATTAGACGTGAGTGTATCTTCTCTCTCTTGTTTATCTCTCGCCAAGGTATAAAATTATTCTGCTAGGTTAAAAAAAAAAAAAAATTGAAATGTAGCCGTATAACAAAAGGTCCTACATTAATATTTTAATAGAATACAAAGATGATTTTTTATAATATTATAATAAAAAAAATAATTAAATAAATTAATGATAAATTTTATACGCTGCTTAACGAATATATCTATAAAAAATTATTACATATAGATTAATTTTTTAATAATAATTAATATTTAAAATATATTAATTTTAAATAAAAAAATCTCTTTTTTTACATTTGACTCGGATCTAAAAAAAATGTCGGCCGGCTCTACCAAACATGCATACTTTACTAAATTCCTCCCCTGCCTACATGAAAAACTGGTGTACAAAAATTTGAATAAGCAGTGTATCAAAATCTATTGCAAACAATTATGAACAATGGGATCATAATACTGAGAACAATTGATTATAATCCTTTTTTTTTTGGTAGAAAAATGATTATAATCCTTGAAAAAATAATACTAAAATCTACTACAATAAACCATTACCAGAGGCTAGATCTAGTGACATAAACATGCATACCATGCAAACGAACAACAAACGATTAGAATACTCGAATAAGTAATGCTAACACAATAAACCATTAGCAAAGGCAAAAATCTAGGGCCATAAACACTTATATCATGTAAATTGCCATCATATTTGAATCCATGTAATTGTAGAAATTAATGTTCAGACAAAAAACTGCACATATTTGGGTCGTTAGCATCTCGCCAGAAGAAAAGAAACCGTACATTGATCGGTAGAGAAATCACCAAAATTAGATGGCTTTCCCTACTTTGCCGTTATGCCCAAATTGGATGGTGCCGGTTTCCAACTTGGATGCAACACGTCCCACGAAGGGGACCGAGCCGAAATTGAACCCAATCAGCTGTGGTTCGGAGTGACCGTTTCGTTTTCGACTCACCAAGACGTCGCGAAGAGCGAATGATCACCGTCAGATCACAAACTGACGGTTGTGATCTCTCGATATTTCACGGCGGTTCTCCATGCACGAGCAGACTAAAAATTTTGTGATCCCTCTATTTTCCTTCTCCTCATTCTCCAATTTTCTTCGTTCTCCATCTCCTTCGTCCTTCGCAGTTTTAATTTATATTTTTTCCATATATATTTTTGAAATTTAATCCTTCCTCGTCCTTCTTCTTATTTGTCGAAACCCTGAAAATTCCTCCTTTGCAGCAAGTTGTACAAAGGTTTTGCTCCGTTCCCATCCGGAGGATTTCGATTCTTTGGGGCAATTTAATGAGTTTTATTTGATCGATAATTTGTTGATCGAATTGTCCAATGGCGGAGAGTTTCAGCAGATGGGAGTCCGATCCCTTATTCTCGGCGGCCGAAGTGGTGCAAGATTCTGCAGATAGGTCAGCTCTTCGAATTGCTTTTGATTGTTGTTGTAATTTCTGTTGTAAATCTTGGAGAATTCGTTCCATGTCTAGCGTAATTGGTTCTTGTTTTAGTTTTAATGATTTTTAAGCCTTCTTCTTCCTTTTTTGAAGTGGGCAAAATTTGGCGTGAAATTAAAACACATGAAGGACTGAATAATTAGTGGAATGTTCAGTGTCGTTAGATAATGATCGAGAGATTTCTATCAGTAATACTACAAAAATATGTGTAGTTTTTGTTAAATACCCCGCGATGCGAGGGAGATCAAAATAAATAATGTAAAACTATTAAGCATCAACGACATCCCCACCGGTATAGGAATTCATGAGGTATATGACATAAATAAATGTTGATATTGGTTCAGCAAAATATTGTTCGATCAGGCTAGCACCATCTCCAGGTGCACCTTCTCCACCTTGATGGCCTCGTCCAATACGTTCAGCCTTCCCAATGCCTTCAACTCTTGGTGCTTTGCCTTCTTCCCTGATATCATCATCACCCTAAACTTCCACCTTGTTACGCGAGAACACATCAACAATGCTCAGATCCACTCACTCATTAATCTTGTTTCTATGAACAAAAAGCCTAAGAAGTGAAGAACAAGAAGAAAAGATTGGACTTTTACCATTCTGAGAATGCTTTCTATCCTGGCGGCCTTTATGCTGGCGACAATCATCCTGGATCTCCCTGGTGAGGCGTGCAATGGCATACTTCTTTGAGTTCATGTTGAGCACCTTTATCCTGGGGTATGAGTTGTGTTGAGAATCATTGCATATCCAACTAGGCCTCTATTTTTTTTGTGTGTCCTATTTGAAATAGGACTTTATCTTTAGTGTTACTTTATTTAATTATTTTCTTCTAAAGATTGCTAGTATTTGTATCCTAGTAGGTTTTTGGTTTATGGGTTAAGATAGGAGTCAAACTCGTATCCATGTAGTGGTCTATTTAAAGGGACCTTTGGTGTCTCTTTGGTATGCGTGGAAGAACTATGTACAAAATCGTGTGAAACCATATAGAGAACGGTGTGGAAGACGTGAAAAAAGAGAGAGGAGAGATTATTTTGTGCATGTGGAGACTCCTTCGTAAGATATCTTTGTGAGATTTTAGTCTTTATTCTTATTTGAATAAATTATTTTTCTCTTTCAATTTTTTATTCTTCCATAATTTTTTTTTATGATTCTCTGTAAATATATATTTTTTATTTGGTGTTTGTTTTGAATCGTGAGCCAGCATTATCGATTTATTATGTGTAGTATGCTGTTCTATATAGTATCAGAGCGAAGGTTTTGATATTTATGGCTCTACATGATATTAGAGCCATAGGTTTGGAGATTGGTGATTTGTGCATTAGCAGCTCGGTATGGTTGAAGAGCTTTCGGAAATTCATTTTGCATGATGCAAACGTATAGACTCTTGTTTGGTATTCAAGAGTTGAATCATCATAGCTGAACTTGCTATGATCAAAATATCGAACAATACCAATTATGCATTTTGAAAGGTCTGCATCACATCTTATTTGGTCGCAAAAGGTTTATGGGAGGTCGTGAATGGGACAAATACGGTAAAGCCAACAGAAACTACAGACAATGCAGAAACGAGGAATACATGGAAGACCAAACCCGCAAACATAGTTCTTATGCTTCTAATGAATGTGGATGAAGATACTTACCAGCATATTCAAGGTATAGAGGAGCCGAAAAAGGTATAGGATATTCTTGCTGCTCTCCATTCAAAGACCAATGAGGTTCGGCTTCAAGTTTTGGAAAATGACATTGGTGCTCTCAAACAAGATAATTTTACAATCTCTCAATATTTTCTTAAAGGAAAGAAATTGTTTGATGAGCTTGGTATGCAGTATGCTTGATCCATCTTCTTGTTATGATGAAAACAAATAGTATAGATTGTTAGTTCTAGGTTTGAATAAAGAGTATAGTGCTTATATGCTAGTTATTTCTAGATGGGCTCAAAAATCTATATTAGTAGAGTTGGAAAACATACTTGTTAATCAAGAAGTACTTAATCCTTAGATGCGTGATTTGATGAGATCCTTTAAGAAAAAAAGGTCTTATTATCTGATAGTGAAAATAAAAATAAGAAATAGAATAATATTTTAAAAATTAAAAAATAGGCCAGTTGGAGAATATGAAAGGACAAAAATTCTAATCAGAAAAAAAATTATAAATTCAAGAAAAATTGTTATAATTGTAAAAAATTAGGCTGCAAAATCCAAGATTGCAAGGTGAAGCTCAAACAATCTGATGTTGCATCCTCTACATCAGAGTGGGGAAGAGAAAGAAATTGGTACTTGGGCTTTTACTACTATTATTATTGATACTAATCTTGATAGTCAGCATGCATGTATTTTTTCTTCTTCTCATGTGCCAGATATTGATTTTGCTCATGACTGGATTATTGATTTTGGATGTTCTAATCATCTAATTGGTCATAGAGAGATATTTGATTGTTTGCATGATTATACCGGTTCTGATGCTATTACTACTGTCGATAATTCACTTCATTCTGTAAAAATGTTAGTGATTTATTTCTCACATCATCTATTGGTTCTTCTATTTTCATGAATAATATTTATTATATACCTGTTATGAAAAAAATTGATTTTTGTTTCTCAAATCATGGATAAATAGGAACAAAATTGGTTTAAAGATGACGATTTGAA
This sequence comes from Elaeis guineensis, assembly GCF_000442705.2. NCBI lineage: Eukaryota > Viridiplantae > Streptophyta > Magnoliopsida > Arecales > Arecaceae > Elaeis > Elaeis guineensis. The sequence continues at coordinate 26,427,828 of NC_025999.2, forward strand.
ATATGGGATTTGAGAAGCTTGATCAATTAGAGATTGGATTAATTTATGAAGACTCAGAGCATGGCAAGGTCGATCAGCTTGAGGATCAATCAAGTTCAGAAGAGAATTTTGAGTAGGAGAAGCTTGATCAGATGGCTACAGTCTCAAGTTTAGAAGAGATCATGATTGAAAAATCTATTGATTGTAATAATTGCTTAGAAAAGAGTTAAAGGATGCCATAGTTGATCCGGTTATGAAAATATATATTAAAGAATTAAATCATGCGGAAGAGTCTTATGTTGAAGATATCTAAGATCTGGATGTTTCTGGTGGAGACTTAGTCAACTATGAAGATGAAAAGCTGATTAATTTTGAAATAGCTTTGGAGATCAAGGAACAAGAAGATATGCTTGGTGGAGATGATTCTTGTTGTGCCTTGGTACCGATTGATTTTGAAGCTTTTCTAAAGTTTGAACTATTAGAAGACTATGCATGAGAAGTTGATTCTATGTTCACAAGAAGCCAACTATATGTAGATATTTGAGGATATACAAATGGGGGCATGTGGATATGATCAAATTTTTGTTTTTGATTTTACTGTGTGCAGGTAACGACCGATGCTTATAGTAAATATAACTGATAACTTGATGTTTGTTGGGATGAGTTGGATGTTTAAAGGAATCTTGACATTGTAATCATGAAATCAATGTCGAGAGAAAGATTGCAAGACATCATTGATTTTGATACATGCATCGAAGAGGATAAACCAACGAAGGAACCATTGTTCGAGCCAATAATGGAGTTCCGTTATTCAATTGTTGATTCAATAAATTGTTACGTATTACTGTTACTGCGGCGATGATGGCGATAGCTATGATGGTGCTTCATGACATCGACAACTTCAGTATTGTCAGTATCGACTTCGTAATGAGGAGAATGTTGAGAATTATTGCGTCCAATTAGGGCTCTATTTTTTTTATGTCCTATGTGAAATAGGACTTTATCTTTAGTGTTACTCTATTTAGTTATTTTCTTTTAAAGGTTGTTAGTATTTGTGTCTTAGTGGGTCTTTGGTTTGTGAGTTAGAATAGGAGTCAAACTCCTATCTATATGGTGGTCTATATAAAGAGATCTTTGGTGTCTCCTGGTATGTAAGGAAAAACTATATAGGGAACCGTGGGAACTATGTAAAGAACGATATGAAAAACATGGAAAAAAGAGACGAGAGATTATTTTGTGCATGTGGAGACTTCTTTGTGAGACACCTTTGTAAGATTTTGGTCTTTTTTCTTCTTTGAATAAATTATTTTTTTCTAATTTTTTATTCTTTCATAATTTTTTTATGATTTTCTGCAAATATTTTTTTTCTTTGGGTTTGTTTTGGATCTTGGGTTGGCACGATCAATTTACTATGTGCATTGTGCCGTTCTACAGAGTTGATCTTCTCGATGTCCTTTAATCGCTTCACTCCAATGGCTTCGAATTGGTCGTCATGCCTGCAGAGCTCACTGCCACTTTGGTCTCCATCACATTCAAAACTATGCATGACTATGTATCATGGTTCATCTGCTCAATGGCCCAGTTGGTCACCATGGCGGTGACCCTCCCATCTTTCATGATGAAGTCTTAGTGAGGATGGGGTTTGATGTTGCATGGAGATTTATTAGATGCAGTATTTTTAGAACTGCCCTGAACTACTCGGTTCGGGGCGTACTGAGCCAAACCGGTGCCTAACTAGGCCGGTTCAGCTGTGATTTTCAACACCGAGAATAAAAAAAAAAATTTGGGAACCACCTGATTCGGCCCTGAACCAGGCGGTATATGGCCTGAACCTGTCAGTTCGGGCTTATTTCGAACCGAACTGTCTGGTTCTGTGGTTTAAAAAGAAAGAAAGAGGTAGAGAGGAAGCCGAAAGACTTCCTCTTTGCTTCTTTCGTTTCTTTGATGCTTTCCCTTACTCCTTAAACCGAGAACACCAAAAAATCGTTGGAACAACGTGGATTAGAGGTATGTTCTCCTTCCTAGCTTCCTTTCTTCTCTTCTCCTCTTCTTTTTTTTTTAAAAAGAGGGGTGGACTGATGTTCCTCTGAATATATAAATGATCCTGCTATTTATGGACATCGACAGTCAACTAGATTCTGATGATCGGTACGTATTTAGTATTTTTTGATTTTTTAATTGATTAAGCATTTTAGGATACAATGATATCTGATCTATGTATTGATTATTTAGGATGCTAAATAATATTATGTCATACTTAAATTCATATCGCATGCGATTAACATTATATCGTAGTGATACGAACATTAATTAATATCACTAAATAACAATTTGAATTTCAAAACATTCAATAATCATTAAAAATTTTATTGAATATCCCTTTCTCAAAAAAAAAAAAAAAATTGGCGTGCCGGTCAAACCGACATGCGGTACAATCGGCACGTCTGGCTATACCGCATGTCGGTATGGTTTGGTACTGGTGCCGTATCGTATTGTACCAACCGACAACCGACAACCGGCACGGCGATCGGTATTGGTACTAAAAACCTTGATTAGATGAGACTTTGATTTATTTTAAAATGGTATGTGTAGATAGGATTGAGGAAAGGAGGTTTATTTGAATAGAGAATCTACTAAGAAGAGTCCATTCAGTATATACATATACATACATACATACATATATATATACATACATACATACATATACATACATACATATATACACATACATACATACATACATACACATACATACATACATATGTATCTATGCATGTGTATATACATATGTATATATGCATGTTTATATACATATGTATATATGAGTGAGGTCTCCTTATGCTTTTTCCGAATAGGTCATTCTAAAGCAGGAACACTACTTTGGATAGGAGTCGTGTACTTCTTATAAAGGCCGAGAAAGCTCTCTAGAAAACAGCTGCCGGAAGACACATGGAAAGTGATGTTCCTAGAGTAAGGATTTGCACTCTTTTTTTTTTTCGGATGAGAAAAACGAGGTTTATTTTGCCCATTCCTCCAAACCTACAACATGAACCTTTTCATATACCCATTTTAATGTACCCAGAATAAGCTTGATTTATAAGCTATGGCATGCAGGTATAACTACCTAACGGCCTAGATATTTCATAAAGAACTATTTCTATTGAGTTACCAAGCCCACCGAGATCTATGTTAGTATTTGAAACACTACCGGGGCTCACCTCCCCTACTAATCAAAAGCTCTTTAGGACATCAGGCGAGAAACACACACACACACACACACACACACAGAGGCATATATATACCTGCTTGCGTGCACAGTTTTGGCCTTGGCTTTTGTAAAGGCATTCCATATAGATGTAACAAGGGCTAGAACTTAAAAAGTCATAAGGCATAGTTTACTTCTAATAGTTTGGTTTAAATTAATTTCTGTACTCCTACTTATAGGAGGATGAGCTTTTCTTTTAGCTTATCTGTACCCCTTTTTGTTTGTTACTTATGTGGATCAGCTTGATTGCATTTTAGCCATCAGTTTTCAAAGTTAGGTTGATCTGTGGTAACGGGGTTTGGATTTGTTTCTATGTGATTTTGCTTTCTTGCTTTTTAGTATGATGATTAATATTTTATTTGTTTTTGACAACAAGAACTTTTATTAACATGTATAGTGCTAAAAAGCAATGGCAGCTTTAGTTTTTTTTGTTCTTAAGGATAATTAAGCACTTATTGTAAACCAAAAAAGGAAAGAGATGATCTACCAATTGATGAAGGAGAAATAAAAGAAGAAACAAAGGATGTCACCTTTCTGGCTCAGTCCTCGCAGTGATGGAAAATAAAGCCCTTGTCTGTAGCAATAACTATTACCTAATGCCTTTGGTCTTGAATAAGAGATTGAAGGCAAATCAGGCCCAAACTCTTCTCTAATCAAGCCTATGACTTTCAAATACTTTGACTCGACTCCTCTATATTCACACATTTCATGATGCAGTATGTGGAAACAATTCGCAAGCTACTAAATCCTTCATAACTATCTAGATGGAATTTCATGGTCTAAGCTAGTATTCCATATCCTTCACCAGAAGGAAGGAGATATCTGCCTTTAGAAACACCCTTGTAAACTGAGTTTGTTATAGGTTAAGTCTCCATCTGAAACAGTGAGCTAGATAAAATTATGTAGTTTGGAAGGATGTTATGATAATTCAAGTAAATACCACCAAAATAAAGTGTTTATCAAAATTTTTGCTAAAATGGATAACTGGCCTCCTACTTCTAAGATCCACTATCCCCTGTCCCTTCTTTTCATCATGATTCATAGTCACTGTGAAAAAAAGGATCCTTCACCTGCTTACCTCTCCTCTCACCTAAAATTTCTTCCCATATTTTTAGTTTGTCCCCCTTCCTCCATAGTGTATCCATCATCTTTCCTATCTATCTAAGCCTAATTCCAGTCTTGAAGTACCCACGCCGTTGCAGTGTTTTTTCTCTATATTGGCAAGTACATGCATAATTTCATTAGTATTCCAAACATTCTTTTAAATCTTCCCATCAACACTAAATTTTACAATCATGATGCTGGCAAGGCTACTTCCATGATGAGTTTCTTGAACTTCTAATCAGCAAACTTTCTTCCTTTTCATATTAACTGATGGGATCCTGGTTCCTATCAATGGTGCTTTCGGCAGAAGAATAAGAAAAAACATAAAAGAAATAGATGAAGAGAGTAGAAGAAGGGTTGTCCAACCACTTCAAGGGGAAGGAGACCTCCAAAAGCCTTTAGGCAAATTTAATTAATTTCATGCTTGCTCCATAGATCAAAGGAGCTTTGATATTTATAGAGCAAGATAGCATAACTGAAAGGAAAAAAGCACTAATTCTAAGAAGACTAGGAAAACAAAATAAATTAGAAGAAAATAGGTACAGTATAGTGGGGTGGCTGTGACATCACTGTGGTATTTTCCTAATTTGAATAGGAAATGTATCATTTCCCCATCCTTCGAAGCAACCTTGTCCTCAAGGCTGAGTTGTATTAGATTCTGGAAACTCCTATTCTGGATAATGATAAAGCTTCCAAGTGGTTTCCTTAATTGGTAAATTAGCCCATTGAACACAAGCCTCAGCTACTGCTTGGTCATGATGTCTTACATATCGCTGATCCAAGATAGCGTATGGCTGAAATTTGATTTCTTCATTTGGTGAAATATCTGGCAAGTGGTGCTTCATCCAACTTCTTTACGCTTGAGACATGGAGCACCGGATGTATTTTGAACCCAGTAGGCAAATCAAGGTGATAGGCAACTGGACCAATGTGTTCCATCACCTTGTATGGTCGACGGAGTTTAGGAGCAACTTTACCGATGCTCTCACATTGATGGAAGCTTCGCGCTCAAGTGGAAGCAAGACCTAATCATCCACTACAAATTCCCTCAGTCCTATGCTTATCAGCTTGCTGCTTCATTCAAGCTTGTGCATCATGCAAATTCTCCTTGAGAAGTTATAGCACGTGATCTCTATCATGTAGAACATTATCAATGATTCAATTTAATGCACATTTGAAGAGCCATGTGAATAAGTAGTAATAGAGGGTGATACTCGACCATAGGCTGCTACAAATGGAGTGGTCGTTGTGGAAGAGTCAAACATGGTATTGTACCACCATTTTGCCCAAGAAGTCAGCATACCCACTCCTTTGGTCTATCACTAGTAAAGCAACGCAAATGATTCTTTAAGCACTGGTTGACCATCTCAGTTTGGCCAGTTGACTGAGGATGGTAAGTAGTACTCATGCTTAGCTTGGTTCGTTGCAAATGGAAGAGTTGTTTCCAAAAGTTGCTGGTGAAGACTGTATCCCAATTGCTAACCATAGACCTTGATGCCAATGTAACTGAACAATATTATCAATGAGCATATGTCTGCCCATACTTGTTCTGGAGTAGGAAGTTGTTGAAGAAGGCCCGAACTTGCAACTGTTTCACCTATATTTTGCCGACAAGTCTCATATTTTGTAACAAATTTCTTGATGTTTTCTCATGCTGTTCCAATAAAAATTCCTGGAGATGCATTTTTAAGTGAGAAGGAACCCAGAACGACCAGATGCATGAAACTCCTTTGAAAGGATTGGCTTTTGTTGAGATTGAGTTGCTAAGACTAGCCGACCTTTGTCTAAAGTCTATGTCGTCCCAGGTGTACTGGGATACTGAATTTGGATCTTCTTGCAGCCTTTGGATGATGCTATGTGCTGTTGGAACATCAATCAATTGCCTTCTAATCTCTTTGAAATTACCACATAGAGCAATTGAGATAACAACTATGTCAGCTTGTTTAGGAAGATGAGAAAGCGCATCTGCCTTCACATTCTCTACACTCTTCCTATAACCTATCTTATAATCATAATCCAATGGCTTTCTCATCCATTTTTCCCAACCTATATTTATGATTTTTAGATATAGAAGGAATTTCAAGCTTTTACTACCAGTTCTTATTTGAAATCGGTGACCAATGAGCTATGGTCTCCACTTAGTGACTGCATACATAATCACCATTATCTCTTTGTTATAAACACGAAGCACTAAGTGAGATGTTAATAGAGCCTTGCTAGTGAATGTTTTGCACTTCGTCATGCATAGAACTGCTCCAATATCAACTCCAGAGGCATTGCACTTGATCATGAATGTTTTGTTGAAGCAGGCAAGGCAAGGACTGGTGTAGAGGGAATTGCATGCATCAACTTGTTAAAAGCTTCTTCTGCTTTTGGATCCCATTCCTTCTTTAGTATGGTGATTAGTGGTGCACTTATCTTGCCATTGTCCTTTACAAACTTTCATTAGTAGCCAATCAATCTAAGGAAGCCTCACCATACCTTTTAGTTTTTGGTGTCAGCAACTCCACCATAGTCTTAATTTTTGAAGGATCTGCTGCAACTCTGATGCAACCTAGGAAGAATAATTTACATAAAGGAACGATAAATAAGAATTAAGGGAGGAATAAAGTAAGGATGGGAAAATTGGATGTAGGAGTCCACCTCCTTAGATGGTCCTGGAACTAGAGACTAATCTAAACAGAAACCAAAATTCTCCAGCAAAAAGGAATTGATTGAATTACTAGTATTCAGCCAATTGCATAGAAAAGACTCATATTTATAGACCAGAACCTATTGACTTAGTAAATATTAATCCTTGGAAACTAACCTTTTGACTGAAGACTCATTAAATGACTCAAACTTTAAAGACTAAAGATTTTGACGGACTTATGTCCCAGATGTTAGCCCTATAATTAATTTTGATGATGTCAATGGTATATGTGTACAAATCATATTTACTGATGATGGTTTTGAGAGATTGTAGGATTTCTCAATATGCTCAGTTGGTTTATTTAAAAAGAAGTCCTCTTAAGAAAATTCATGTTCCCAAGTTAAAGCCCTTTAGTTAGAAGCAAAGAAACCAAGTTTATGAAGGAAAGTCTAGTCTATAAGGATCTTTCAATAAGCTTATACAGATACAAATTATGTTTGAGAAGGCAACTCTAGCTTAGAACAATCTTGATCAAAGAAAGCTATCTAAAATTCATTTCAGCATGCTTGGCACGTCATTGAGTTGACTAAGTAAGGAGCTTAGCCGATCGAGTCTTAGCCTGAGGGAAAGACAAATAAAAAAAATTCAGCGAAACTCTTTTAGCCGATCAAGCTTTCATCTTAGTCAACTAAGATAGAGTCTTAGCCAACTTAAGTTTTTGGATAGCCGATCAAGTCTTAGACTCAGGATGAAGATAGAAATGTAAAGATTCAAGATATTTTTCTGGGCCGATCCTATGATCAACTTAGCTGACCAAGACTGGAGCATATAGTCAACTCATGAAAAGGGATAGCTGACTCAGTCTCAGAGACAGAAGAACACAGAAAGCAATATAAATCAATAAGTCTTATGAGTTGATCCAGAAAATCAGTTAGCCGACCAAGCCATCAAGTTAGCCAACTTATAAGAGATTTGAGCCAACCCAATCTCAGGCAAACAGAACAGATAGAAAGTTAAAAATTTAGCATCTGCGATTGAGCTGTCTTAGAGATTTCACTTAGCCGATTCAAAATTGGAGGTTAGCCGACTAAGAGTCTGGGTGAGCCGACTCAATTTTCTAATTGAATAATAGCTCATTTTTTAAAATTTTTAAAATATGCTTAAATTGGTTTCAATGGCTATTTTTAAGCTTCTAATGGTTAAAGTATTAATTGCAGATATTTTTAAGACTATAAATATGAAGGATTCAATGGGGGAACAAGCTTTTGGAGTTTGAGTTATTTTTTCAAGCTAGTGAGTGGAATTCAAAATAGCAAGTGGAAAAAATTTAAGAGTGAATTTAATTCAGTCCTTTCTGCATTCATTTAACTTCAAAGAGAGGAAGAGTGCATTAATCTGAGCCAACTACTCTTGTGCAAAAGTATTGAAGGCTTTCTCAATCCTTTCAGCTATTTAAAGAAGAAGTTCAAGCAATCAACAGCTCATCTATCTTGACTTCTTCAATGTTTAAAAGAGTTTCATTGCTTCTGAACTCTATTTTCTGCAAATCTAAATTTATTTTATGGTGTCAAGTTTCTTGGGTCTGGAAACTTGGGGTTGGTCCAAGTCTAAAGTTGGACGGTGTAATATTTCGAGTAGTATCTCCGTAAAAACCAATCATGATTGATTGTGAGCCTAGGATAAAATAATTGATTGTAAGGTTGTGGTTGGTGATCCAGTTAAAACCAACTGGGTTGGATTATGAACTTGAAAAAATAATTGGACTGTAATTTTAAGAGGTTATAGTTGGAATTCCCAAGTAGGTTTACTTGAGGAGTGACATAAGTGCTGAGTTTAACATCGAACCATGATGAAATTCTGTATGTTTGTGATTGTATTGCTTGATTTATATCTTAGTTTTCGCTGCATTATTATTTCTTGTTAAGCACTCCACAAACACTACTAAAAATTATTTTTTGGCACAAGTTGTTAAATTTATTTTTAAGAAACCCAATTCACCCCCCTGCCTTCTTGGGTTGCCTCCTCTGGGAAACAAAATAGGATGCATTACTACCACATCAGATATTTTTGACTAACCATTTTTCGAGGAAAACTCAATAATACAAGACTAGATATTTTTAACTGACATTTAAAGACTCAAAAGTCAAAATAGAATGGAACTTAATGACTTAAATATTTTGACTAACACATAAAACAGAACTAAACCCTATAGAGAAATAAACTTCAATTATAATAACTGCATCAAACTCCCTCCTTAGAGACAATTGGCTAGGGTATTCCACCTCAGTCTTTCCAGAGCTGCATTTTGACTTTTTGCAAATAGAGAATGCTTCCTAGAGGGTGAGAGCAGTATGAAGATGTTGCAAATGATCTTTGGAGCAATGAACACAGGAATATCATCAAAGAAAATCTAGATGAATTTATGAAGTTATGGTAGGAACTCATAGTGACCATCATGTGTTAGAAAGGCAGTTTTCAAGATATCATCCTCATAAACTTGAATCCGATGGTAGCCACAGATCAAGCTTAAAAAACTGGTGCGGCTAACAATCCATCTAGTAGCTCATCTACAATTGAGATATGGTATGTCCTTTGTCAGTGATGCAATTCAATGCTCGATAATCAATGTACATTCACCAACTCCATCTTTCTTGCAAATTGGTAACACTGGGCAATAATATAGATTAACACTAGGATGGATGATCCCTGTCTGAAGCATCTGACAAGCACTCTTCTCAATCTCATTCTTTGGGATCTAAGGATAGCGATATGGTCAAATATTGGTAGGAGCACTACAGGGCAGTAAAGGGATCTGATGGTCATAGGAATATTAAGGAGGTAGTCCTTTAGGCTCGACAAAAACATCAGAGAACTCAGGAAGTAGTGGTTCTAACTCCTCAGATTTAATATTAGTGGTTGCTGGCTCCTCCATCTTTCTCAATTGCATAAGATTCACTTGGTGTTCCTTATTAAGAATTTTCTCCATATGGTAATTGTCGATTGTAATTGTTTGATGTGTGACTTGGAAAGTCAATTGTTGCTGACACATTGTAATTTTTCAGGATATAAGTTTGTACTTGATTTATTGAAATTAAAAATTATAAGCAATTATATTCATTCTAAAGTAATGTGTTCTAGAAATCGTCCAAAGAATTAATGGTCAATGACACATATTCTCAAGAGTTGAGAATTTAAGACATGTGTCATTATAGATTAATTCCTAAACTGCTCTCAGTCGATGATTATTATGGGGACGGTGATTGATCCGATTAGATTGGTGCATGGATCGCTTTTCTTTTTGGTAGACGGATTTTGAGTCTACAGTGTAGAGATATTGGAGCGAGAGTGTAGGTGGTTGTTAGAGAACAACGGTACTGAGCGTGATCAAGAATGAGAAGTCACATGGATGTCTATTCACTTGTCAGTGACTTCTCGATGTTGTAGTTGTATGAGTGGTTCTTTGACTTGCGGTGCCTCAGCTGCTCATAGTGGGGTTGCTGTAGTTTGACTACATATAAACATGGTCCCTAGCCATATGAGTTCTTGTAGTGGATGCTGGCTGCAGTAGGTTCACTATAGGAGTAGGAGTGCACTTATAGGGGATCTATCGATCTTAGTAGTTGAGGAGTAGTTCTATACGACCTAAGAGGCTGAGTCCATAAATTTGTGGTCATAGTAGTGTGATTATGTAAAGAAGTTTTCATAAGATTCATGATTGGACTCGAGCTAATTAAGTCTGACATATGATGGATACTTAGGGTTTGACGAGGTTCCATGACCTGCATTCTGTTGGGACTCTCGATAGAAAAATTTGATCATACGGTAACTACATCTAGGAGTTCATCTTTCTATTCTGCTGGGTTGCCACTGTATGCTGCTAGGCATCACTAGTGGATTGTGAGAACTCACTAGGATCGTTTTCGGATCAATGATCCTTGTTGGGGTAAGTTGGAATTGTTCCAACCCATCGAAAGGAGTTTCGATGATACTGTGATGGAAATTACGGTATGTCTCACTACCAGACAGAATAGAACCTGAGGGGTCACATACAAAATGAGCTCGTCCTGATCATTAGCTTAGATCTTAATCAAATTATTAATTGGATTGATGATTTGGATCAATTTGTAAGAGTTACAAATTTAGTAATTGCTAATTGTTAGCATGAGGGACTTAATTGCAAATGCTATAATGTAATTAGGTTTGATTAAATTATGGATCAGATGTTAATTAATTTAAATCAGATTTAATTTAATTGGGCTTAACATAATTTAAGGCTAATTGGGTTTAATTATCCAAGTTGGACTTGGATTGCAATCCTGATTAGATCAGGTTTGACAGTGTTTTCGAATCGGATTCGAATCGGGCTCGAATCGGATTCGAATCGAACCCAATTTGAAACCAGATTGAACCAAGAAGCCAACTAACCTTTCCCAGGGTTTCTCTCTTGTTTCACGTTGAAAAGAGGGACTCCATGCGTGCCCCTTGCTCCTTATGCGCATGAAGGAAATTGGCGCTCCACCTCTCTAGGACTCTCTCTCATCCAAATTCTCTCTATTTGAATTTGATTCAAATTAAGGTTATTCTTATCTGGAAGGGAATTAGATCATATCAGGTTTGCGCGTGAGAATTTGTTTTGTGCGACAAAACAAAAGGGAGAAAGCTTGGCGTGTGGTGATTTGGAGATTGGGTTTCTTCCTTGCCACAAGACCTCTATTCCACGCTCTCTCCTCTCTTTTCTTTCCATCTCCACGCCCCACAACCTCCAGATCTGATAAAGAGAGAGATTAGAGAGAGGAAGAGAAGAAGAAAGGGTTCTTCTTCCTCTTCTTGGCATCCGATTCAGATTCCATCAGATTAGCACCAAGGGTTCGTGCTGCAGCCTTGTTCTTCAAGAAGTGGAAGAAGAGGATCCAGATCCAAGTTGAGGAGCAAGGCCTGCAAGGTGCTAGCACTCCAGTGGTCTCGGTGCTCCGATCAGATAATCTCCATCTGGATCCCAATAGAGGCCGAGCATGTGCGCAGCTCCGACAAAATCCCAGGCATCCGCAGGGTCCGATGTAAGAAAAGGGAAAGCGGTTAAGGTAATCGATCTTCATTCTCTCTTTATTTCTGATTTCAGATCTATGTTTAAAATTTATTTATGCATGTTAATCGATCTTTAGGTGATATAGATTAGATCTGTATGTTTTTGTATGAAAAAGGTTTTCATATGTGCTTTCCGCTGCGCCATGTTCATGAGATGAATTTTGCATGCCGAATCACCTAGATTTCCTTCAAGTGGTATTAGAGCCACGTTGATTTTTTAACATGCATAGAATAAATTTTAGATCTGATTTCTGTTATTGTATGAGATGCATAGATCTAAAAGATCAGATTATAAAATTAGATTAGATCTAATTAATAATACATGAGATGTATTGGATAATCTTAATGCATAAGATGCATAGATCTGAAAATTATGATTATAATCTGATTTTGATTTGAAGCATGAGATGTTTAGATCTGAAATCTATGTGATGCATGGTGTATGATCTTGATTAAATCATTTTTATGTTAAAAATTTTAATTAATGATTGTAGATTAGATCTATTATGTATGCCATAGTCTTTAGGATTAATCTAGGATCATCTTGACATAAGGTTGCCCTGGGCATAACTTAAATTATGCTGTATAGTTGTCCCAGGATAAAATTAGATCGACCATTAATCAAATTAAAATCATCTAATACATAAAATGATTTAATCACACAAATCAGATTGGTAATCGGATTGAATTTCATGAAACCTATGGCTAGCACGCCTGTCGAGTCGATTCATTTTTGTTCAAGTCAGCTCGAGTTTCTGGCGAGTTGACTCATTTTTATTGGAGTCGACTCAAGATCTTGATGAGTCAGTTCAGTTTGCAAGTGAGCCGACTCAATTGTGCAGGTTGAGGCTTATAGGTTTTCTGTTCGTCAAAGACGAATCGACTCGAGTCCAGGACAAGTCGACTCATTACTGTGGACAACATGTTGTATGAGATACAATCTAATGTAGTTTAGATATGAAATTATTTTAATATCTAAACTAAATCTTTAATGCACTTAATTAAGAATTAAGATCTGAATTTAAAAGATCTAAAATTAAAAATTTAAGATCTAAAATTCATTGCATAAAATATGGGGGTTTTGGGTGTGGGTTGAATAAATTAGGTCTAGTGATTGACTACAATTAGGTTCTTTGATTAGATCAGATTAGAACCCTTATCGATTTGAGCAGTTGATCGAACCTGATCAATAGTTGATCAGAATTAGATCAAAGGGGCTCAAGATCAAATTTAGTTGTAGTTGGTTGTATCGATTCACATTTGATGTGAGTTGATTAACTCAAGATAAATTTTGGCTTAGTGGATCGAGCTCAAGTAGCTAGGTTGACTTATTCGATTCTGATTGATCAATTGGTGTCTAAGGTAAGTTTGACATTTTGACTAGTAGTTTTTAATTGGGAGCATGCTTATCTGACTAATTCGTTGGTATCTAAGGCAAGCATCGACAGACCCTTCCACCGATCTCACTTATCCAGCTTGGTCGATCAAGTCTTGAATAAGGTTGTTTGGTCATTCGAGTTCACCTATGTCGATTACGTTAGATCAGACATGAGATGTGCTGATCTGAATTAGGCTAGATCAGATATGAGATGTGCTGACCTAAATCTGGTTAAGTCAGACATGAGATGTGCTGATCTTAATCAGACTAGTCATTTGCATGAGATATGTGTGACTATGTAAAAAAGACCTAAATTAAAACCTTCTCAATAATATTAAATTGAAGGATCTTCCATCGTTGTAGAGTGTCGTACCTCTCCGATGTTGATTGTTCTCGACTGGATACAGTGGTTCAGTTGTATCAAGGGAGAAGCAACCACTCTATATGTGGAGTGGAGATGGGGTTGGGTTCAAGATCTGTCAGGTAAGGGTTCAATAACGGCTTCACTCGCATTCAATGGTGGGTTTGACTTAACTAGGGAATGAGATCAAGATTTGTCAGATGAGGTCTCAGGACTTAGAGACCAAGTCTGCTGCAATTTGCTTGAGAAGCATTGAACAAAAGTTGTCATCCATTGGGTGACACATTCACCAAGATCTGTCAGATGAGGTGGTGTGCCAATCGGTGGGACCGCAGTACCTGCTAGAAATCTTAACTCGTGTAGGGGTTTTCGCTTTGCAACCCAAGGAGTGTTGGAATCCGAAGAAATAGTGGGAGTCTAATTTGTTTCTTAAAGCCCTAAAATAAATTTTAAAATATAGTACAAACATCTAATTAGAATCTTCTTCTCTCTTCAGTTCATAACTCAGCTTCAAATCCCATAGTCTGATAGGAGTCCTATTGGACTGGGACTCTCAATTATAATAGTTGCTAAATTATTTGATTTGATCAAATAATAGGATTGGATCTTGATCAAGTTAAATCAGATTTAATTTGAATAAATTCAAATTTGAGTTTGACTCAAACTAGGTTTTATTAGTCTAATGGTATTAGACTTGATAAGTGTTTGATTTATTTTGAAATCCAAACCCAATTTGATCGACCAAGTACAAGATATAGCCAATTGACCGAGTAGGACTACAAAGAATTGACTTAGGAGCTTCAGAATGGTTCTGAACTCTACAGTAGGTTAGGGTATGTTTTAGATCAGGATTCTCTTGGGTCACCAAATTGTCCAATTGCTGAAACGTTTGGCGCTTGACAAATGGACGAATGACATTAATTAGGTTAGGCGCTATATCTTGGCCTTAGTGCCGGTATGAGGACATCAAGAATTCAGGGCTATGATAACTCACCCACAATAGTTGTGTGGTGAGCAGAGCCGGCTTGCGCATTGAGTAGTCCGTCCATAATCATTGTTTGATAATGGTTAAGGATCTTATGAGTTCAAGATGACCATGCATAAGGAACTAAGTGGATTTCATCCAGCAGTTCTTTAATGGTTCATTTGGTCAGTTTATAGTATACTGCCATATGAGCGAGAATGATAGTGTATTACCAAAATTGCTGAACATGTTGGTGATCATTAAGGAGACTTTGAAAAGTTCTAGGGTTGTGTTCTTACTGTGGAAAATCTGGTTTCAGGAGAAAGTCTCTTAGAACAAGAGGTCCACAGGAGAATGAGCCAAGGAAGGATATTCTCAAGGAGAAGACATCAGGCAAGGGAAAGTATTTTCACTGTAGTATTGATGGCCACTTAGATGAGAATTATCCTCCTACCTGGATAACCAAAAGAAGAAGGGTGACACATTTTGTGAAGGTATGTCAGATATATTTGTATGTTGATGTATTCGGACAATGAGTATGCCATAGGATCTGAAAAATCTACGGATGAGATAAACCCAGATATATATATGGTACCTTAAGTGAGGTCATTTTGAAGAAGACAAGATATACAAACTTGGAGATAGTAAATTCTGAGTTTGTGGATCCTGCCTTCAAGGAAAATTGACCAAACTAACTCTTGTAGGATATGAGGAGAGGACCACTACATACATGCCCATTTGATGGAAAATCCCTTGAGGTTCTTCGATTGGATCGAGGAGATGTATACCTTATTGAGAATTTCGGGATTATCTCATGAAAACAGTACAATCTCACAGTGGACTCCTCCTGGTTCGTCTAAGCTCAACGGGATATCGGAAAGAAGGATTAAGATCCTATTGGATATGGTTCGATCCATAATGAGATTTACTCGCTAACCCTTACTCTTTTAGGGACATACTTTAATCTCTTGAATAGGATACTAATTGTACTTTCCAATGGACCACAATGTGATTGTGATCCGTCATACCATATTTTAGGAAATTAGTTTACCTAAGATGGTGGTTGTGGGAGGAAATTGATCTCAAGAGTCTTTAAAGAACAATCAGATGGAGATCTAGTTGTA
>NC_025999.2:26443819-26473424 GCF_000442705.2 Elaeis guineensis
AAGGCCTCCGCGGAGATGAGGGACCTGAATGTCCAGTTCGGCCAGGAGGCATTCACCAAAGGGTTCGAGCTCTGCCAAGAGAAGGTGGCCAGCAAATTCCCCGAGCTCGACCTCGGCTTCCCTGAGGAGTCCGAAGACAAGGCCGGTCCCTCGTCTGCCGCCACCCGGGTCGCACCCCCCGCGCCGAGTTCTCCACCTCTCGCCCCTGAGGTCTGAGACCTCTGATCTTGTGCCCTTATTTTGTCGCAATATTTCCTTTCTGTTTGTCTTCAAAATTATTCAATCAATAAAGTTGAATTTCTTATTGTGGATGGCTTCTCCTTCCCCCTCCTCCTTCTTTCTGCTTTTCTCCTTGCAATGAGTCGTTCCCTGATGCTTTTGCCTTCCGATGGCAGTGCCCTGCAGAAGCACTCCCCTTGCCCTTGGGGGTCCCGCTGAAATTGACAATCCAGCGGTTGAAAAGGAGGTCCTTTACCTGACGAAGAAATTGAAGAAGACGGAAGGCGAGCTCCGCAAATCGAGAGAAGGCCATTCTAAAGCCGCCGCTGAGGCTGCCCACTTTCGGAGTCTCCATGTGAAGGCGATCATGGATTACAGCCGGAGGAAGGCGAACTTCGCAAAGGAACTCGAGGGGTGCAAGAAGAGCACCAGCGATCGTATTTGGGCTCAAGAAGCCAGGATCAGCGCCCTTAAGGTGGAACTATCAGCTGCGAAGAGGAAGATCGGCCAGCTGGAAGGAAATTCATCCCGGCTCTTGGCCCGGGTCGATGATGAACAGAAGTGGTCGCAGAAGGTCTCCGACCTTCAGAAGCAGCTTCAAGACGCCGAGATGAGCCACGACGTGCAGCGGGCTAGCTGGCGCCGGCAGGTGGAAGAGTATAAAGGGAGATTCTGAACGACGACCGACGAAGTCGTTCGTCTCCAGAGGCAGCTGGCTAACAGGGCGCAGCTTACTTCCGCCCAAGATTCTGAAGAGCTCCAAGCCCTGAGAGGCACTGTTGAAGGGATTTTTGTCTCCCTCGGGAAGAAGACAGCTGAGCTGCAACAAGTGAAGATCCAACTGGCACTTGAGCGGCGGGCTGTCGCAGACGCGGAGGCGGAGTCCGAAGTTTTGAGGAAGAGGCATCGAGAAGCAGAGGCTGAGAGCCAGCAACTTCGTCGGGCGCTCCAGGACGCGCTGCGGAAGAGGGAAGAGCTAGAAGGAGAAATAGAGAATCTGAGGCAGTCCTGGTTGAGGGACGGAATAGATAACTCTAGGTCGGAGGGAGCAGGGCCTCCTTAGAGCTCTTTTTGTCTTTCTGTCTTATCATGTAGTTACTTCCTTTTTATCATTTTGCCCTTCTTTCCTTGACCTTCCTGGCTTTGTAGTGTGTATATCGAAAATGGAATAAAAAGAGCATTTTGCGTTACCTCGTCTGCGCGCTGCACTAATATCGCTGTCTGTCGATCCTTTCTTGCCATCTGACTTGCCTGATGT
This sequence comes from Elaeis guineensis, assembly GCF_000442705.2. Taxonomy (NCBI): domain Eukaryota; kingdom Viridiplantae; phylum Streptophyta; class Magnoliopsida; order Arecales; family Arecaceae; genus Elaeis; species Elaeis guineensis. The sequence continues at coordinate 26,445,297 of NC_025999.2, forward strand.
TGACATCATTGGGAGGGGGCTTTTTCCTTTCATCTGATCTTGTTAGCCGGCCAGGTTTCGCCACCATTAACCCTTGCTGCAGAAGTCGTGGATGGAGCCCGACTCTCGTAGGAGTCCGGCTGAAGTCTTTCTTGTAGGCGGAACCCAGCTCCCGTAGGAGTCCGGGTGAAGTCTTCCTTGTAGGCGGAACCCGGCTCCCGTAGGAGTCCGGGTGAAGTCTTCCTCGCGGGCGGAACCCGGCTCCCGTAGGAGTCCGGGTGAAGTCTTCCTTGTAGGCGGAACCCGACTCCCGTAGGAGTCCGGGTGAAGTCTTCCTCGCGGGCGGAACCCGGCTCCCGTAGGAGTCCGGGTGAAGTCTTCCTCGCGGGCGGAACCCGGCTCCCGTAGGAGTCCGGGTGAAGTCTTCCTTGTAGGCGAAACCCGGCTCCCGTAGGAGTCCGGGTGAAGTCTTCCTTTGCGTCGTGAACGGAATCCGGCTCCCGTAGGAGTCCGGGCCTTCCATTTTGCTCGAGCCGGTGTGAGGTTCTCCCCTCGTTACCAGCCTGGCTGTGGGGGCGCGCTAGGGCACTGTAAGGCCTCTCCCCCCATCCGGTCTAAAAGAACCGGGCCTTCGACTTTGCTCATGTCAGGACGAGGTTCTCCTCCTGTTCCTGACATGGCTGTGGGGGCACATTAGGGCATTGTAAGGCCTCTCCCCCCATCCGGTCTAAAAGAACTGGGCCTTTGACTTTGCTCATGTCAGGACGAGGTTCTCCTCCTGTTCCTGACATGGCTGTGGGGGCATATTAGGGCGTTGTAAGGCCTCTCCCCCATCCGGTCTAAAAGAACCGGGCCTTTGACTTTGCTCATGTCAGGACGAGGTTCTCCTCCTGTTCCTGACATGGCTTTATTTTTGGAGGGATCATATCCAGTCATAATAAATCCACGCCAGGTGGGAAGGGCACGTTAAGTAGAAAAGAAAGTAGATTCAAGGTGAAATCGTAAGTGATACATTTATAGTTTTTCCGCTCCTCCTTGAGGCCCTCCGGTGATGGAGTCGATGGTCCCGATGGGAGGCCGGTCCCCGGGTTGCTCCTCCCTTCTCTGCGGTTCAGGCTGTGGAAGGGCTCTTGGCCGGTCTCCTCTACCCTCAGGCCTGCGGCGGATGAATCTGTCGAGTCGACCTCGCCGAATGAGCTCCTCGATCTCGTCCTGGAGCTGGATGCATTCCTCTGTGTCGTGGCCGTGGTGGTAGAGGCAGAACTTGTTGGGGTTGCACTTCTCGGGGTGTGTGCGCATCCTCTCCGGTCTAGGGAGCTGCTCCCTGACCTCCATTAATACCTGGGCCTTCGAGGCGTTGAGGGGGGCGTAGTTGCGAAATCTCCCTGGTGGGGAGCCCCGCCGAACCCCACGGTCCGGGCTTCTCTGCCTGCGTGCCCGGGGTGGAGTATGGGCGCACTTATGTCCAGGAGGAGATCGGGAACGCGGCCGGACTTCCTTTGGCCTTTTCTCAACTGCGGGCTTACTCGAATCTCCCGCTTGCCGCTCCCTTGTTGTCTCTTCGTCCTTCATTTTGAAGGCTTCTTCCACTCGGGCGTATCCTTCAGCCCGAGCCAGTAAATCGGCAAAATTCCTGGGGTACTTCTTCTCCAGGGAGAACAAAAGATCATTCTTCTGAAGGCCACCTTTCAGGGCGGTCATGGCAACTGATTGGTCCAAGTTCCGGACCTCCAACGCCGCGATGTTAAAGCGATTGACGTAGGCCCGTATGGACTCCCCTTCCCTCTGCTTGATGTTGATGAGGGACTCTGAACCCTTCCGAGGGTGCCGACTGCTGACAAAATGGGCCACAAATTGGTGGCTCATTTGATCGAAGAAAAAGATGGTACCCGGCTTCAAAGCCGAGTACCAGTTTCTCGCTGCTCCCTTCAAAGTAGACGGGAAAGCTCGGCATAAGATGGCGTCAGGAGCACCGTGAAGCAGCATCATCGTCCGGAAGGCCTCCAGATGATCAACCGGGTCCGAAGTCCCGTCGTAGCTTTCGAACTGGGGAAGCTTGAAGTTTGGCGGGATCGGTTCCTGCATGATCATCTGAGAGAAGGGAGGGTCAGTACAAACATCCTCACCATGAGCGGGGGGCACGTGGCAGAGTTCTTCAATCCGCCGGTTCATCTCCTGGAGCCTCCGGTCCAGAAAATTCTCTCGACTTCGAGTCTCGAGGGTCCTCTGGCAGAGCGGGGGCAGGGATCTTCCAGGGGTGGAGTCGTGGTCCGATTGAGGGCTCTCTACCCTCGGATTTATTTTCCCGGGAAGGACGGGGCGGCTGGCCCAGGTGGCCCGCCCCGCCGTCAGGTTCTGACATTCCGGAGATGCCCTTTCTGGGTGCGCCGACGCCTACGGTTGCTGCTGCTGCATTGCTTGCACAGCTTCGATGAGGCCTCTGACCTGCTGTGCCAGCAAGTCAAATTGCTCCGCACCGACCGCCGCCGCTGGAGGAGGAGGAGGAGGCTGGGAAACAGGAGGGGAGGCCGGAGCCTGAGATCTGGCCGCGGAGGTCGTGGACCGTCGTGTGGACGCCTTGTGTGGAGGCATCGAGTGTGGATCTCATCGGGGAAAATTAGGAGTGGGTGTCGGAGAGACGATCGGAGGCGGCTCCGTTGAACACTCCTTTAAGAACAAGGGTACTGCGAAGGTTCAGGGCCCTCCTTCTAGCGCCAATCCTGTTGGTACAAAAATCTGCTTGCGCCGGAGAAGCTGGAGTCGGAAAAGTCACGGTCGCCGTCGGGACCTGCAAAGGAAGTCTAAACCGGAGGTGGGGTTGCTCCAGCAAGATCCTCCGACGCTCAAGTCAGTTCTCTGCCTCAACAAGAATGGAGTGCTCGAACGGAGAATTTAGCAGAGTTTTGAGATAAGAAATGAGCTTATAGAATAATGTATCTGAGTCTCCCTTTTATAGGTGGAGGAGATAACGGATTGATGGCGACGTTGGTAACCGTCAGGTAGTGGGCCGCTCGTAGTTAGGGGGACTTTATTGCGAAGGGTAGTGGAGCAGAATCGTGGCTATCGCCGTAGCTCGCCACGTGGAATCAGTTGCGAGGAGTGGAGCAGGATCGTGGCCGTTATTGCGGCCTGCCATGAAGTAGTGGAGTCACGCAGCACCTGCCGCAGAGAGCGGAGCAGAATCATGGCCGTTGATACAGCTTGTCAGAGAGTAATGGGGTCGCGCAGGGTCCGCCGCAGAGAGTGGAGCAGGGCTGCGACCGTTACTGTGGCCTGTCAGGGGTGATGGAGCAGTGCGGGATCCATTGTAGGAAGTGGAGCAGGGCCGCCAAGGGGTGCAGATCTATCGGCTGAAGCTCGACAGCGGTCGGAGTCCGGCCTCTGTAGGAATCTGGGTGGAGTCTTCCTGCAATCAAAGTTAAAGGTGAAGCCCGGCTCCCATAGGAGTCCGGACGGGGTTTACCAGCAGTTGATGTTGAGGACCGAGCCCGGCTCCCGTAGGAGTCCGAGCGGAGTCCCCTTGCTGTTGAAGTCGTCGGCGGAGTCCGGCTCCCGTAGGAGTCCGGATGCAGTCTGTTTTGCAGCCGTTGGAGTCGAGGGTGAAGTCCGACTCTCGTAGGAGTCCGGATGAAGCTTGCCAGCAGTTGACGTTGAGGACCGAGCCCGGCTCCCATAGGAGTCCGGGTGGAGTCCCCTTGCTGTTGAAGTCGTCGGCGGAGTCCAGCTCCCGTAGGAGTCTGGACGCAGTCTGTTTTGCAGCCGTTAGAGTCGAGGGCGAAGTCCGGCTCCCGTAGGAGTCCGGACGAAACTTGCCAGCAGTTGACGTTGAGGACCGAGCCCGACTCCCGTAGGAGTCCGGGCGGAGTCCCCTTGCTGTTGAAGTCGTCGGCGGAGTCCGACTCCCGTAGGAGTCCGGACGCAGTCTGTTTTGCAGCCGTTGGAGTCGAGGGCGAAGTCCGGCTCCCGTAGGAGTCCGGACGAAACTTGCCAGCAGTTGACGTTGAGGACCGAGCCCGGCTCCCGTAGGAGTCTGGGTAGAGCTGTCCTGTAGTCGATGTCGGCGGCGGAGCCCGGCTCCCGTAGGAGTCCGGGCGGAGTCTGCTTGCGGCTGAAGTTATCGACGGAGTCCGGCTCCCGTAGGAGTCCGGACGCAGTCTGTCTTGCAGCCGTTGGAGTCGAGGATGAAGCTCGGCTCCCGTAGGAGTCCGGGCAAAGTTTTCCTGCAATTAAAGTCAGAGGGGAGGTCCGGCTCCCGTAGGAGTCCGGACGAGGCCTACCAGCGGTTGATGCTGAGGACGGAGCCCGGCTCCCGTAGGAGTCTGGGCGGAGCTGTCCTGTAATCGATGTTGGCGGCGGAGCCCGGCTCCCGTAGGAGTCCGGGCGGAGTCTGCTTGCGGCTGAAGTTGTTGGCGTCGAGGATGAAGCCCGGCTCCCATAAGAGTCCGGGCGGAGTCTCCCTGCAATTAAAGTCAGAGGGGAGGTCCGGCTCCCGTAGGAGTCCGGACGAGGCCTACCAGCGGTTGATGCTGAGGATGGAGCCCGGCTCCCGTAGGAGTCCGGGCGGAGCTGTCCTGTAATCGATGTCGGCGGTGGAGCCCGGCCCCCGTAGGAGTCCGGGTGGAGTCTGCTTGCGGCTGAAGTTATCGGCGGAGTCCGGCTCCCGTAGGAGTCCGGACGCAGTTTGTCTTGCAGCCGTTGGAGTCGAGGACGAAGCTCGGCTCCCGTAGGAGTCCGGGCGAAGTTTTCCTGCAATCAAGGTTAAAGACGAAGTCCGGCTCCCGTAGGAGTCCGGGCGGGGCTTACCAGTAGTTGACGCTGAGGACGGAGCCCGGCTCCCGTAGGAGTCCGGGTGGAGCTGTCCTGTAATCGATGTCGGCGGCGGAGCCCGGCTCCCGTAGGAGTCCGGGCGGAGTCTGCTTGCGGCTGAAGTTGTTGGCATCGAGGATGAAGCCCGGCTCCCATAAGAGTCCGGGCGGAGTCTCCCTGCAATTAAAGTCAGAGGGGAGGTCCGGCTCCCGTAGGAGTCCGGACGAGGCCTACCAGCGGTTGATGCTGAGGACGGAGCCCGACTCCCTTTAGGAGTCCGGGCGGAGCTGTCCCGTAGTCGGTGTCGGCGGTGGGGCCCGGTTCCCATAGGAGTCCGGATGAAGTCTGCTTGTAGCTGTTGGAGTTGTCGGTGACGGAGCCCGGCTCCCGTAGGAGTCCAGGCGGAGTTGTCATGTAGTCGATTCCACTGAGGACTTCGGCTGTGGGTATTTTATACCCAACAGTAATTTTTGTAGAATAGTAATTTTTACAGAAACAAAGCATTCTCAGAGATGAAGCAGTCTCACAGAGATGCTAAGATCTGAACAAGATTAAAAAAAAATTGAACATAATTTGAATTATATTAAAATTGGATAAACAGAACTAAAACTTCATTTGAATAACTTTTGAAACTTACATGGTGAGAGGCTTTGGATACAAAGATTTTGAACATAGGACGGCTTCAGGGAGCTTGCTTCATTTTCTCCGACTGAATCCTTTTGGGATACCAGCTTGAAACAAAGGTTTTTGATCCTAAACTATTTTGAATCCTAACCTAAAGGGTTTTTCCATAATGGACTACATTGGGAAAGGTTTTGGATACAAAGGATTTTGCAGAAGATTTGGGGTTACAAGACAGAAGAGATTTTTGATAGAACACTCCCTCACTGGCTTGTATTGTTGCTTGGTTGAGGCTTCTATGATACCTCTTACCAAGGCTTGTTCTTCAATGCTGGCTCTTGGGGTCTTCTTATAGAAGGCTTCTTTCTTGGGGATGAAGTGACTTGGCCATGAAGTAACTTATCGATGAAGTAACTGGAAGATGAAGTAATTTAGAGGTGAACTTTGTGAGAAGATGTCAGACTTGAAAATAAAATTTGTTGAAAAGTATTTGCTACTTTTGAGGCTTCGTCCTTGATGTTGGAGAACTTGGGGGCGAAGTTTGCTAAAGTTTGCTGGGACAGTAAAAAGTGCTTGTTGCTTTTGAGGCTCTGTCCTTTATATTCTTTTTATCAAAAAAACCAGAGGAGAAGCTAGAAAGAATGAGGATGATTTTGTCTTTTGCTTGGAGGAGTGATTTTGGAACCGTGTGCTTGAATAACTTTTTTCTGTAGTTGCTGAAGATTGGTCAGAAAGTGTTGATGATGACGGCTTGTTGTTGATGCTTCGATGCTGTATTGAATACTTTTGAGAGTTATGTATTTGAGTAATGATGCTTCTAATGCTATCTTGGATACAAAGTGTTGATGATGACGACTTGTTGTTGATGGTTCTGATGCTGTCTTAAATGCATTTGAGAGTCGTGTTTGAGTAACGATGCTTCTTCTGAGAGGATGCTGTGCTGTTCTTGTTTTTGGTTGTTTTGGTGAACTTTAAAATGATGATGATGCTTAGCTATTTTGGATTTCTATAGAATTTCTTCATCAATGTTGAATTGTGGAGTTGAGGAAGAACTGGAACTTGATTTAGAAGAGGATTCAATTTTCTCTTCTTCTTTAATTTGAGCAAGGGTTTCTAGAAGAAGTTTTTTATATTCTAATCTAGACTTGGCTTCTGCTAGTTTGGAACTAATGGAAATTTTTTGTTGAAGGAATCTGGCAGCAGAAGGGTCATCTGTAAATAAATTTTGAGATTGTTTGGAAATCCATTCAAGAACTTTGGCTTTGGTGGCCTTCTCAGGGATGAACTCTTGCCACCATTTTATTTTGAATTTTCTTCCAACGATTGTGGGGAGTGGATGGTTTTGAATAAGAGTATATTCCCAACAAGTAATCCATGACAATGCAAACTAAGATAAGAAATTAAGTAGGAATGGAAACTTTTGTTTTTTGGGGTCTGGTTGGTAGTTTTTGCAATAGGCTTCAAAGCTTTCTTGGACAGAAGATGGTAGAACTTTAGTGGTTGGTCCAAAATATTCTCACCAATTAGAAAACAAATAAGAAAATTTATGTAATACTCCTGTCTTAAAATAAAAGAACCACGAATGTTTAAAATCATTGTTTTTAAAAAAGAATGCAAGATACCATGCATTTTGGTAGTCCCAATAATTGAAAAATTGAAGATCAAAATTTTGAGAAAGTCTTTTGAAACTACTGAGATTATCATTCCAATCTGTTGGTGTCAAAACTTTAAGAATTTTTGCTAATGAGTGTGTGATTTCTAATGGATTTGTCTTGTCTTTATGATGTTTAAAGATCATAGAATTTGTGTCTGTAAAAATATATTCATAAAATTTTTGTGTTTTTAAGGGATCTTGTGGCTGAAAGTGCCATCCATATGGAAAGATTTTTTCTACTATTTTTCTGGGGTTTTTTTCAAAATACTCATCCTCTATAGTGAGGATTAATTGTTGCTGATTCTTATCAATATATTTTGAAAAGAAGGATTTTCTAGAAAAACTTTGGGTTGGTGAGGGATTAGAAATTCCCACTATCGATTTTTGTTTTAAATCCATTCGTTGCAGAGGTTTTTGAGAAGTCTCTTCAATTGCTTTTTGAAAAATTTCCATACTTATTAAGGCTGGGTTTGCCTTTGCTAGATTGGCTAATTCTTCTATGGATAGGTTTGGATAACTCTCAAATGAAATTTTTTGCTCCTCTTCTTGTTTTGTAACACTTTGCACCAGGATAATTATTCTGGAGGAATAGGTTTTGGTGATGGGATTTGTCCTAGAGAGACAAGTCCTTTGCTAGAGGTTGGTTTGATAGTAGTGATTGGTTGTTTTGATTTATCAATTGGAGGGTTTAAAACTATGGTTTTCTTAGGAGGCATTTTTGGATAAACTTTTCTACAGAAATTCATAGAAAAGAAAATCAGGTAGAGAGTTATTTTTTCCCTTGATAAAATCAATGTCAAAATCAAAATTTGATAAAATAGCTTGCCATCTTGCAAATATTTGCTTGGATGCTAAGTTTTTAACATCTTTCTTTAAAACAAATTTTGCAGATCGGCAATCAACTTTGAGTAAAAATCTTTGATTTAGTAAATCACTTTGGAATTTAAGAATACATAAAACAATCAAAAGTAGTTCCTTTTTTATGGTTGAATAATTTGTTTTAGTATTGTTCCATTATCCTAAGTGGTATTGAACTAATTATTCTTGTTCTCCTTGTTTTTGTTTTAGAATGCCTCCATATCCAATGTCAGAGGTATCAGTTTCTACAATTTTGAATAATGTAGGGTCTGTCAGATGAAGATAAGGTAAAGATTTAATTTGCTCCTTTATTTTTTTAACTATTTGAGTATGATTTGAGTTCCATGGAGGTGGAGATTTTTTAAGTCTTTTATAGAGAGGTTTTGTTAGAGGTTTTAGGTTTTTATAATAATCTGAAATATAATTTAGACTTTCTAAAAATCTTTGAAGCTATTTTTGGTCTAAGATTTCATTAAGAAATTTTTCTCCAAATTCTATTACCTTGTGAATTGGTTTAATAGTTCCATTATATATTTCATATCCTACGAATCTTATTCTTGTTTTAAATAATTTCATTTTCTTTTCAAAAATTACCAATCCATTTTTAATAATAATTGATTCAAAAGTTTTTAGATGTTTTTTATGCTGTTCAATTATTTTTGAGAAAACTAGAACATCATCTATATAGACTATTATGAATTCTGTAAAAGGATTGAAAATATCATTCATTATTTTCTGAAATTCAAAGGGTGCATTTTTGAGGCCAAATGGCATGACATTCTATTCATATTATCCAAATGGGATGGTGAAGCCTGTTTTATAGCGATCTTTTTCTTCTAATTGGATTTGCCAAAATCTGAATTTTAAGTCAAATTTTGAGAAGATTCTTGCTCCTATTATTTGGTTTAGTAAATCTTTATTATTTGGTAAAGGATACCTAATCCATTGAAGGGCATCGTTTAAAGGTTTATAATTAATAACTAGTCTGGGTACTCCTCTTTCTAATTCTACTCTTTTTTGAACATAAAAGGCTGCACAACTCCATGAAGACTTACTTTTCTGAATAAGTCTTCTAGATAACAATGTTTTTATTTCATTTTTGCAAAAACTTAAAGTTTCTTTATTTATTTGTATAGGTCTTGCTTTTGTTAGAATTTTTCTTTCATTAAAGTCTTTTTCATATAATAGTTCCACTGTATGGTATTTCCTATTCCAGAAGGCATTGGATAATTCAAAGGAGATTGTTTTTTGGAATTGTATTTTTATTTTATCAATGGTTTCTTTTACAGTAGAGTTTTCTATTTTTTCTTCAATTTTTTGTTGATGTAGTTCTTCTTTTAGATATTCTAACTGTTTGTGTTTTTGATCTATTGATTGGATACTATTTAGGTCTTTTGTGTATGGGGGATTGATAAATTGGAATTTAATCTTTTGTTCATAAAGTTCTATTGAGATTCCATAATCATCAATTGAGAATGGTTTAATAAGGTTTAAAAAAGATGTTCCTAGGATTATTGATTAGTTCAGATTTTTAATTAAAATAAAAGAGGTTTTTAAGCATACCTTATTATTACAAATATAAGCATTCGATAACTTAAATTTTATCTTAAGTTTTAATCCACTTGCTGTATTTAGTTTTTCTTTTGTTTGTTCAAAATATTTTGTGGGTATTAATCCTTCCTGGATACATTTTGAGTCTGTTAGCTTGAATCTATTAGGGCTATCATGTCGAGTTTGAATTCTTCCCTTATCACTAGAGTAATTTTTACATATCATTTTTGGATTGTTATTTGTGTAATTAATTTTATGAAATTGTGGTCTCCTATGTCTCTATGTAACCCAATTAGTGATTTAGTTTGATTTTTTATTTGCTTGATTTTTGGTTTTACCTAGTTAATTTCTGTTTGAAGATCTTGAACAGATAAAGATTTCTTAAGTTTCTTTAAAGTATTGGGTTTTATATCTTTTTCTAATAGGATTGTTTTTAGTTTTAATAAGCATTCTCTTTTTTGCTTAGGATCTTTTATTTTGCTGATAGATTCTAGTAATAAATGTTGTTCTTTTGAGATTACATAAACTTCTTTGTTATTCTTTTGAGTAAAAGTTTTGAGTTTGGGTTTAAAAAGAGGTTTTAGATTAAGTGTGTAAGAATTAGGTTCAAGAGCTTGAACCGTATTCTAAATTTTTATTTCAGGATTGATTTCTTCTAGAGGATTAATTTCTTCTAAAGGGTCTTCTTTCTGAACTTGTTCACCTAGGTGTTCTAAAGTTTTTAAGGATTGTTGGGTCTTAGTGTATTGTTTTAGAGTGTTTTGAATGTTATTCACTTGTTTGGGTAGGTCTTTTGATTGAGTTGTGGTTTCAGACTCTTCTTCTTTAATTGTTTGATCTTAATTTGTTATGTTTTTAATACTATTTTCATTAGTGGTTAAGGGTTTAGTTTTGAAAGGGGAACACTTAGATTGAGTATTTTTGTCTTTTTGTAGATGTGGACAGAGGTATTTTATAACTCCGCCCTTACCTTTTTACCAATAAACTTGTATTTTTGTGCCTAAACAGTTATATTTGTTATAATCTTTTTGGTCATAGTCTACTAGGCTATCTTCTAAGTCATACTCCATTATTTCTATAGAGTTAGGAGACTATGGAGAGGAAGGTATCTATGGGAAAGGTAAGGTGCCTAAGAAGATTCGAAGGTTCCTAACTACCAACCTAGATTTAGATTATCTATCTCCAAATTTTTCTTAGGTTACTCTGCTAGAGCCTTGCCTTAACTACAATACCAATTCCAGGGATGTAGGACAAGTAAAGGAAGATCAAGATAAGAAACTCATCTTAAGAGACTTAACAATAGAAGATTTTGATAAGAGGTCTTTTCCTTAGGAGACTTAACACAGAAAGATCCGAGATAGAAACCTACCTTAGGAGACTTAACACAGGAGGATTGTAGATAGTTATCTTACCAAGGACAATAAAGTTGGGGCTCTCTGGGGACTGATAGTTTTCTGCTTATGAGTGGCTCTTCTTGGCCTAGATCGGCTTGATATGTCCTTGCTGCAGCCCAACACCCAGAGGTACTCCCAAAGATAGAGCCATTACTAGTTATACAACCCCTGTGCTCCTCAGACCAAGCTTAAGTTCTATCAGTTATATAACCATTATGCTCCTCAGACCAAGCTAAAGGTTCTTACCAAAATATCTACTACTCCTCAGATCAAGCCTGAGCATCTAGATCAAAGCCCATACTGCTCTTCGGATCGAGATCTATCCTGCCCTTACTTCTCCCTCCCGGGCTCTGAGATCTCACGGTGAAGGACTAGTAAAGGATACCATGAGGAACCGTAAATGGTCTGAGGAAGTAGCACAGGATAGATGTTTTGGTATTCACTAAGATTTAGTGAATACCAAGCATTGTGGTTGATCTAAGATCTGATACCATGAGGTCGGGACCAGGATCTGGGGGAGCCCCCTAGTTAAAGGAGGAACCGTAGTATTCTTATCCTAGGATTTATGTTCTGGAATATATGAACAGAATCTTGCTCACTCTAAGATACTAAAGAGCGAAGTCCGTCAAGAAACTATTAATAGATCACAGATTAACCATGATTTAAGATCTAGTCCTTCTAAGACCTAAGCTCAGGTTTGAGACCTTCACAGCCATATGTCTTATAAGATGCAAGACTTAGAACACAGTTCAGTTAAACCATTCATTCTAAACCTAGACTAAGGGGTATCTTAGATTAAGGGTTGTCATCCTAAACCAAAGGTTATCTATCCTAGACCAAAGGTTATATACATCTTAGACTAAAGGCTTATAACTATCCTAAACTTAAGGTTGTCTTTTTTATATACATGAGGTCGCAGTTTGGCTGTTGTCTAACCGATGGTTTGCCTACCTTATGATTATCTTAAACTAAAGGTTATTTACCTTATCTACTGGTTGTCTATGAGGTAACCTATGGGTGTATCTAAAGGCTGCCTATCTTAGACCAAATTATTTACATGAGTTACCTTATACATGAGTTAACCTATGGGTTGTTTACCTTACTATGGGTTATTTAATCTATGGGTTGTATCTACCTAAAGGTTACTTAATCATTACAATTTTTTATTTTTAAATTATTTTTAAATTTTTAAAATTTTAAATTATTTTACATTACTTAACCTATTAGCTAACCTATGCTAAAGGGTTACCTAATTATATTTTTTAATTTTTTTAAGTTTTTTAATTAAGTCTTACATATTATTTTAAATAGTATTTTGAATAGTGTTAAGGAAACTATTTAAAAACAGTATATTTGCGAAATAGTATTTTTCTATAGGAATAGTAACTTTTGCAGAACAGTAACTTTTATAGAAACGAAGCATTCTCAGAGATGAAGCAGTCTCAGAGAGATGCTAAAGTAAATTTAAACATAATTTTTTGAATTTAAATAAATTTAAAACAAGATTGAAATAGAACTAAAACTTCATTTGAATAATATTTGAAACTTACACGACAAGAAGATACAAAGATTTTGAGACATAAGATGGCTTCAGGAAGCTTGCTTCATTTTCTCTGATTGAAGCCTTTTGGGATATAAGTTTGAAATAAGGTTTTTGATCCTAAACTATTTTGGATCCTAATCTAATGGGTTTTTCCACAATGGACTACATTGGGAAAGATTTTGGATACAAAGGGTTTTGAAGAGAATTTGGGGTTACAAGACAGAAGAGGTTTTTGGTGGAACACTCCCTCACTGGCTTGTATTGTTGCTTGGTTGAGGCTTCTATGATACCTCTTTTCAAGGCTTGTTCTTCAAGCTGGCATTTGGGGTCTTCTTATAGAAGGCTTTTTTCTTGAAGTGACTTGATGATGAAGTAACTTGAGGATGAAGTAACTTGGACTTGAAGATGAAGTAACTTGTAGATTGAGTAACTTGAGGCTTCATCTTTGTTGAAAGGAATCTAACAAAGTTTTGAAAAGTATTTGTTGCTTTTGAGAGCTTCGTCCTTGAGATTCTTCATGTTGGAGAGCTTGGGGGCGAAGTTACTTGAGGATGAGGTTTGCTGGAAGATATCTGACTTGAAAATAAAGTTTGTTAAAAAGTATTTTGTTACTTTTGAGACTTCATCCTTGATGTTGGAGAACTTGAGGGTGAAGTTTGCTTGAAGTTGATGGGGCAGAAAAATGCTTGCTACTTTTGAGGCCCTGTCCTTGATATTCTTTTTAAAGTAATTTTGGAACCATGTGCTAGTGATTTTGCTTTTTTCTGCAGCTGCTAAAGATTAGTTAGGAATTTTGAAGTGTTGATGATGGTTGTTCGTCTGCTGATGCTTTTGATGCAGTTGATGCTTTTGAGATTTGAGACTTTTGGAATGTCTTGTTTGAAGATGACTTTCTTTTGATGGATCTTATTTTATTTTCATTTGATGGTAATTAATCAAAGAGGTTATCATTATTAAGAGGATTAAAAGATGTACTAGCGTAGTCTTTTTCTCCTTCTTCTTCCTCTTTTAATTCTACAAGTGATTCTAGAAGGAGCTTTTTGTATTCAATTTTTGATTTGGCTTTGGCAAGTATTATGCTGATATTTGATTGCTATTGAGAGAATTTTTTGTTGAAGCTTCAATGTCTGAAAGAACCTGTGAAGGCTGCTGAGAAAGCCATGAAATGATTTTTGGCTTGGTGGCTCGTTCATAGTTGAATTGGGCCCATTATTTTATTTTGAATTGTCTTCCAAGGGATAAAGGAATCGAAGGAGCTTCAATAAAAGTATATTCCCAGCTAACAATTCAGGATTGTGTAAATTGAGAATAAAAATCAAGAAGAATTAAAAATTTTTGGTTTCTGAATGGAAGGATGGCTTTTTCTTGAAATAGGTTAAATCCTTCAAGAACTGTTGGAGGTAAGATCTGGGTGGTTGGATCATAATGGTTCCACCAACTAATAAACCAATAAAAGAATTGATATGTTGTGCCAATCTTGAAGTAAAACAACTATGAGTGTCTGTATTGTGGATTTTGATAAAGAAAAGCATTGTACCAGGCTAAAATATAATCCTAGTAATTAAAATATTGTGGATCATAGTTTTGAGAAAATTTTTTGAAATTTGAGGGTGATTTCCCCCTGTGGTAGGTGTTAAGACTGAAAAGATTTGGACTGTTAAGTGGGTATAAATTGTTTATAATGCTTAACAACTATAAATTTTATATCTACCAAAATATCTTCATAAAATTTTTGAGATTTTGGAAAATCATTTGGTAGAAAATGCCAATTTGGGAGAAGAATTTTTTTCTGCCACCAATCTTGGTTCTTTTGCAACATATTCATCTTCAATCATTATTATGAATTGAAGAAGTTTTTTATCAATATATGGGCAGGTGGCTACTTGGCGAGGTTGAAAGATTAGATTGGCTTTGGGTCAGAAATCCCAATTGCCATTTTGATTTTAAGAGAAACTTGCTCCAGATTTTGAGAAGTTTCTACAACTTCTTGTTAAGACATCTCTGAAGAGGTTTCTGCAACTTTTGCTGAGATATCTCTATTTGGTTTGGTGGTGGTGGAGAAGAAAGGGACTCTCTTTCTCTCTCTTTTTATTTTCTCTCTCTTTTTTCTCTTGGGTGACTGTCTCGTACCATGATTTTGGTTTAGATGGGAAATCCTTCCCTTCTAAGTCTTTTAGGTATTTGGAAAAGGAGGGACTTATTTGTTTCTTTGGTGCCATTAGGAACAAAGATCAAGAAAGAGGTTAGTAGGAAGATTATGAAACTAAATCTTTTTCAGGAGGCATAAGCTTCCCTGCATGAATTCATAGGAAAGGAAACCAGGTAGAGAAGAGGAATATTCATACCAAATTTTTGAAAAAATCTTGGTTTTGAGGAAAAGTGTTTTGAAAATAAACCTTTCAAAGAGTATTTTAGAATCCATTAAAAATGTTTTGTTGCATTTTGTTTTGGATTTTTTCAGGATAATTCTTAAGGTTTAAAAGAATATCCTAATTTTTTTTTTCTAGTAAAATAGTTGATTGGTTTACTAAATTTGTTACTACCCATATTCTATTGTTTGACCAGCATTTGTCATTTTGAAATTTTTTAGCTTCCCAGAAGATATCAATATAGTTGATTAAAATGTAATCTTCCATATCAAAATCTTCAATGAGTTTGTCTTTAAGTTGATTAATTCTTAGGTTTCGATCATAATTTCTTTTAAAAATTGGGTGAGATAATAAATTTGAAAAGGATAAATAGTTTCAACTATTTTTTTATCTTCAATCCCACTGTAAATTATTATGTTTATTTTTTATTGGATTTTCGCTAGTTTGTTTAGGATCATAGGGACAACATTTGGAAACATCTTAAAGGAGTAGTTACAGCCAATAGTAGCTAATTTGACTAGTCCTTTATTCATGACTCTAATAACAACTTTAGATGGATTGAGATTAATTTTGAGAATGCTAAGTTTTGGCCAACACCAGTCTATTATGAATACTTATGGAGACTCCTGAGTATTTTTCTAACTTCATTAGGCTGGAAGATTTGGTCAAGAATGATGTTTTGAAGTTCAAGGGATAATATTTTTAGTATTTTATTCTAGAGTTCAATTCTTTGTTGTTTGATCGAAAGTTGGGTTCTTCTAATTATACAATTTTTGGAGAGTGGATTGGCATATTTAAATTTTAAGTTTTATTCTATGAGTTTGGTTTTGATTTCTTTCTCATCAATATAAAAGGATTTTATGAGATTGAGAAATAGATTTCCTAAGATTACTGATTGATTGGGATATTTGGTTAAATTAAAGGAGGTTTTGAAACATATATTATCATTGCAGATTAATGTGTTTGACAGATTATATTCAAAATCTGGATTACTTGTAGATGCTAGATTTTGTTTTAACTTTTGAAAAAAAGTTTTGGGAATCATTTCTTTATGGATAAAGTTTGAGTTTACTTCAGAATCAATCAGGACTAGAGTATCTATCCTAAAATCATCTATCTATAGAGTGACTTCTATTTCCCTAGAAAATTTTAAGGTTTTATCTTTTTGGGGGATTTCTTTTCCTTTATCCATATTTTGGGGTTTTGATGGAATAATCTCCTTTTGCATGGTTACTAATTTCTTTTGGAAGATTTCAATTTCTTTAGGTGTATTAAGAAGATTTGGAATGAGCCAAAGGTTTTTGTGTTTTGGTCTTATTTCTAAGTTCTTCTTTTTCTTTTGAATTTCCAAGGAGGTTCCCACAGAGGTCCAATCAAGGATTGATGTTTGATACCAAGTTTGATGTCTTCTTTTAATGGGACTGATTTGAATGAATATTCTTTCTTTTGTCTAAGATGTTGTTCACAAACTTTTTCTTTGTTGGATTGAAGAAATTTTGAAGGTTTATATCTTGATAATAAGGTGGTTTGTTTTTTGAAAGCTTTTTCCTTAGTATAGATACTTGGATAAGGGGCTATTGTTCTGACCTTATTATTTTTGGGTTTATCATAAGAGGTAAATGATTTTTGCAATATTACCTTAGGGTTTCTAGGGTCTAAAAAGGGTTTTAGTGTGATTTTTAAGTTCCAGGGTAATTTCTATGGTAAGTTTGATCAGAATTTTTGTGGATTTGTATTATAAGTTTTAATAGGATATAATTCTAGATTTTGTTTAAAGAATTTTAGGCTAAGTTTGTTAGAATTAGGTTCAAGGATCTGAGCCATATTCTAAATTTCTATTTCAAGATTGATTTCTTCTGGAGGATTAATTTCTTCTAGAGGATCTTTCTCCTGAATTTATTTTTCCAGATATTCTAAGTTTTTTTATGAATTGTTGGGCCTTAGTGTATGATTCTAAAGTATTTTCAAGGTTATTTGTTTGTTTGGATAGGTCTTTTGAGTGAGTTGTGGTTTCAGATTCTTGATTTGTTATGTTTTTAGTATTATTTTCATTAGTGGTTAAGGGCTCAGTTTTGGAAGAGGAATCTTTTTGTAGGTGTGGGCAAAGGTATTTTATAACCTTGCCTTTATCTTTTTCCTAATAAACTTGTATTTGTGTGTCTAAGCAATTACATTTGTTATGATCTTTTTGGTTCTTACTATCTTTTTCTATCCTGATATTTTCTAACTAGTCATACTTTTCAAACCAATCAAAGAACCTGATGTGACTTTTGATTGATTTCATGAAAGCATAATAGTGAGATTGAATTTCAATTCTTTGGATTTCATTACAAAAATTGAAAAATTATTGTCTTTTGATTTTATTGTAATCAGCATAAAATTCTTTGCTTAGTAGGTCTTCATCTATGATGAATTCAGAATTGGTTTTGCTAGGGTAAGGTAAAGATTTGTTTTGAAGATTTGGTCTTGGATTTGATGGATTAGGTTTAATTTTGGAGGTTGACCTAGGGCTACTTCTAGGATTCATTCTATATTCAAAGTTTGGGATTGAATGGTATTGAGGGTAGTAATTTTGGGATGATGTGTCATTTTCATCATTAGATTGGAAGGATTGAATATCATGTTAATCATCATCTGCCCTTTGCATATCCTCACAATCATCATCTGATAGATTGGTTTGGTAGTCATATTCTATTTGGTCATAGTCTAAATCCATTATTTCTATAGAGTAAGGAGACTAATTATAGAGAGGGAGGTATCTATGGGAAAGGTAAGGTGCCTAAGAAGATTCGAAGGTTCCTAACTACCAACCTAGATTTAGATTATCTATCTCCAATTTTTTTCTAGGTTACTCTTCTAGAGCCTTGCTTTAACTTACAATACCAACTCTAGGGATGAAGGACTAGTAAAGAAAAGATCAAGATAAGAAATTCATCTTAGGAGACTTAACAATAGAGGATCTTGATAAGAGGTCCTTTCCTTAGGAGACTTAATATAGTAGGATCCGAGGTAGAAACCTACCTTAGAAAACCTAACATAGGAGGATCCGAGATAGTTACCTTGCCAAGGGTGACAAAGTTGGGGCTCTTTGGGGACTGATAGTCTTCTGCCTGTGAGCGGCTCTCCTTAGCCTAGATCGGCTCGATATGTCCTTACTGCAGCCCAACATCCAGAGGTATGTCCAAAGATAGAGCCACTACCGGTTATACAACCTCTGTGCTCCTTAGACTAAGTTTAGGTTCTATCAGTTATACTACCACGGTGCTCTTTAGACCACGCTAAAGGTTCTTACCAAACTTTCTACTGCTCCTTAGATCAACCACTGTGCTCCTCAGGCAGAAGACTATCAGTCCCCAGAGAGCCCCAACTTTGTCATCCTTGGTAAGGTAACTGTCCCGGATCCTCCTGTATTAAGTCTCCTAAGGTAGATTTCTATCTTGGATCCTACTATGTTAAGTATCCTAAAGAAAAGACCTCTTATCAAAATCCTCCATTGTTAAGTCTCCTAAGATGAGTTTCTTGTCAAGATCTTCCTCTACTAGTTCTTTATCTCATGGTGAAGGTACTGAGGTGGATAAGGCTCTGATCGAGCTTTTCGATAAATAGTTAGATCAATGGATAATTCTAAAAGTTCTTAGGAGCTCTATCTATAAGTCTACAAATTGGTTACTACCAGACAATAGGATCAAAATATTAGAATTTACTGTCCCAATAGAAAAAGAACATGAATTAATCCAAATCTTAACATAAGAAATTGTCAAAACTGCCAAAAAATCTAAATTTGAATTTATTCATATAGGTCTAGTCCAAGTAGCAGTAAAACCCTTAATTAGAAAAGGAATAAACAACGCTATCCTTTTATGTCTAAAAGATGGTAGGTTTTTTGACTTTCAGGATGTCCTTTTAGGTATGGTCGAGTCTAGTTTATTTGATGGACCAATTTATTTTAATTGCAACACAGATCTTACCATCAAAACTAAAGACAAGAACATTCTTAGGAGTTTAGAATTAGAAGTCAAATTAGATGGGTTTAATATGTTACCTGGATCATGCCCAGCCATGGCCATAATTAGGGTATACTATAAAACCTTAAACACCTTAGAACATATAGGAGTTGTAAACAAAAAAATTTGAAGATCAACAAATTACTTCTAAATAGACCCAAGTAAAAGAAATGTGTTTATCCCAAGAACTCTAGTCTGTGATCAAATCAAATTACCTGATGACTGGCTACTAAAGAAAGTAGTACTAGCCATCAGAAAAGAATAAAATAAATTAGACACAATCATTACAAATTCTGAGGGAGATATTTCAATCAAATTTCAAAGAAGAATCCAAAGAAGTTCAAGCTATAGGCTAGAACCTACCCAAGTCTAAATAAACCCCTCAAGATATAGTTGTTCCAGCTCCTCACCATCAAAATTAAGTACTGTAAATTTTGAACCAAAAATTCTCCAACCTAGGTATGAGGAACTTCAATCTCCACATGTCTCTCCTACCTATTCCCAAATAAAAGATCCAGAGCTATATGTAATTAATTCTGAATTCAAGATAGATAAATCAACCCTAGAAAAAGATTTTTATTCACAAGAAAATCTTGAAAAAAGATGTAAGCTTCTCATAACTCACTCCAAAGAACAAAGAAACAATTTACAAATGAAATATTATACCTTTTTAGAAATGACTAGGACACAAATACCATTTTTCTAATGGTATGAGTTAATAAAAGATACCTGAAAAGATGTTAATATGATCCTAAAAAATGGTAAAGAAATAGGAACCAAAATTCCAGAACCATCTAACCCAAGGATCATAGTTTCTTGGCAAGATGGGAAAAGAAGAATCATTTAAAAAATTTATCCTCCTTTACAAGAAATCAAAATACCAATTAAAGGAACTCAAATAACAGCCTCCCTATTTAAAATCAAAACTGATCCTCCAGAAACATCAAATGGTAGAGATATAAAAAATATCATAGAACAAAATAATTTTACAAATCAAAATCTTAAAACTATAGGTGACCAACTAATTAGTGTAGAGGAAATGATCAAAGAAGAAAAATTTGGAATTCAAAACAAAACTTCTTTACCCATTTTCAAACCCTTTGAGATAGACAAAAAATGATCAAAAGAGTTAAATACTAACCTAATAGAAGAAATAAATAAAAGATTACAAATAGTAGAAGGCTTTCAAAGAGTAGAAGACACTCTAGAACAATCTACTAGGCCAAGGTCAGTAGCTACTTTAACCCAATATATTTCAGAATCTTCATATACTGAAACCCAAAGTGAAGAAGAAGAAAACCAAATAAATAAAATCACAAATTGGATTGAACTCCCTAGAAAAGCTTATTATCCACGACTTACCCTTCTAGACTTAGTCCTAGAAGAAAGAGGCCAAATAATCCAAAATCAATATTCAGAGAATATCATTTATGAATGAAACATAGATAGAATAACCGAATATGGCATCCAAAATACACTCAAAGAAATGACCATGATATCAAATGCCTACAAAACCAAAAATACATCTGATTATGTCATTGTCCAAAACTTAGTAGCAGGTTTCACTAGCCAATTAAAAGGTTAGTGGGAACACTATTTAGATGATATTGATCAAGAACAAATTCTTACTGCAGTACAAAAAACTGCAGATGGAACAATTCTTAAAGATGAGGAAAGAACAGATATACAAGATGCCATTCCTACACTTATCTTTGCAATTGCCAAATATTTTTTAGGTGACCCATCAATACTAAGAAATAGAACTATAAAAATTTTATCAAATTTAAGATGCAAAATATTACAAGATTTTAGATGGTACAAAGATATTTTCTTAACAAAAGTAATGACTAGAGAAGATTGCAATCAGTCATTTTGGAAACAAAAGTTTATTGCTGGGCTTCCTTCAGTATTCTCTGAAAAAATTAAGATTAAACTTAGAAATCAAAATAATGGTAGGATTCTCTATAACAAACTAATATATATGGACTTTATCAACATCATAAATGGAGAAGGATTGTTATTTTGTAATGATCTAAAACTCAAACAACAACTCAAAAAGGAATAGTTTGAGTCCAAAAAAGAGTTAGGCAACTTTTGTGAATAATTTGGTCTTCAACCACTCAAAGATCAAAAATCTAAAAATTCCAAAAAATTTTGTAAGAATTTCTATAAAGAAAAAACCCAAAACTTTAAAGAAAAACCTAGGCCACTTCTGAAAAATAAAAAGAGTAAACCACCGCAATTTAAACCTAGAACAACCCAAATTAGTTGGTCCAGAACCAAACAAATGTGGTAAGGTAGGACATTTTAGTAAAAATTACAAAATGAAGAAAAAAATTAATAACTTAAAGATAGATGAAACAAATCTTTTAAAATCAATAAAAATCTAGCTAAAAATCTTACTTCTAGAATCAGGTTCAGAATGTGAGAACTCTCAAGATCTTGAAGATGATATTGAATCCTCAGAATTTGATCAAGAAAATAAAAAAGAAGATTGTGTAATTACAAAAGAACAACATTTATTATTAGACTTTATTGACAAACTAAAAAATTTTGAACAAAGAAGAGAATATTTAGCTAAACTTAAAGAAACTATATCAAGTGAAACTTCCATAAAAGATATAAAAGCAACATATAATCTAAGTAATATTCTAAAAAGATTTGAATCAAAAGAAAAGAAAGATCTATCGATCTAAGACCTCCAAATAGAAATCATCTTCTAAAAATAGAAATTGAACAAATAAAAGAACAAATTGAAGTACTAAATAATCAAGAACCCATAAACAATCAAGAACCTTTAGATACTATAAACCTAATAACTATACCAAAATGGTGCCTTAAAATAACTCTAGTTATAGGAGAAGAATTCAAACTCAATACAATAGCCCTAGTAGACTCTAGAGCAGATTCAAATTGTATCCAAAAAAAATTAATACCAACAAAATAATTTGAAAAAACAAATGAAAATCTAAACACTGCTAGTGGTTCAAAACTCAAAATTAAATATTAATTAACAAATGCAAAAGTTTGCAGCAACAATGTTGACATCAACACTTCATTCATCCTAGTAAAAAATTTGAATCAATCCATAATTTTAGGAACTCTTTTCTCAATTTAATAAAACCATTTTATGTAGATGAAGAAGGGATTACGGCAAAATTTTTAGAACCAGATTTACATTTTTAATTCATTGATTCTCTTTACCAAAACTTTCAAAAGTATTAATTATTATTTTCAAACTCTCACACACTACACAAATTTCGATTCTTTCTGGTATTTTTACAAAAGACCTCTTCTCTTTTACCTCTTGTACTTCCAAACACTAATTAAACCTTCCAAAAAAAAAGAAGAGGAACAAAAAAATAAATTTCATTTGAGAGTTATCCAAACCCATCCACAAAATCTGAGCCTCCTCTACCAAAAGCAAATACAACGGCTAGTTGCCATCAATCAACAAAAAGAAAAGAGATAGTAATATGATTTTCCATCAATCAACCAAAAAGAAGAAACAAAATTCTATTCAAATATCAACAAGCAGCAATAATCGATTACTGCTAAGAAGCAGTGATTTGACTCTCCATCAGTCATTCAAAAGCAAAATTTAAACTCTCCTCAGCCATCAACAAGCTTCTGATGAAAGATTCCAAAACCATCTATAAATACAGGTATAGAATTTCTATCATTGTTTACTCCTCCTCTATCTTCTTCAAAACAAATGCCTTCCCAAAGTCATCAACAGCACTATCATCATCAACAACTTCGACCTCTACAACAACGCCACTGCCAAAGCTGTCATCATTGACACCACCATCAAAGCCATCATCACCACTCTCCAAGATCAATCCAAATCATACTCAAAATGATAGGGCCACAACAAAATTATCATATAAAACAAATAATTTATATTTCTTCATCATCAAGTAATACATTGACACTAGCAGCAATAGAGCAACCTCTAGAAGCAAAAAATCTTCATCAAAGAAATCCACCTGAAGGTATTTCACCTGTTTATCATCAAACAAGTTTACCTGGAGATCAACATTCAGCAACTTCATCACCAATTCCTTCAATTTCACCTAGATTTGAAGCCATCTACAGACGCAGACCTGTGGAATGTAGAAGATTGACGCCACCACAGCAACAACTGAAGCAAAATCAAGTTCCAGTGTCTAGCATAAGTTCATCATCCAGTAGTTCTTCAAGTCCAAAAATATCAGTATCCAAATGTTAGTATATCTGGACTGATACCAGCTACTCACCACCATCAAGTGATATCCGTAGACAAATACTCCAAAAGAAAAAAAAGATCAAGTATGAAAACAAAATTAGTTACTTTTCTTGAAAAGCAAAGTTGATTAATTCTTAGGTTTCAATCATAATTTCTTTCTGAGAATTGGATGAGATAATAAATTTGAAAAGGATAAATAGTTTCAACTATTTCTTTATCTTCAATCCCACTATAAATAATTATGTCTATTTTTGATTGAGGTTTTGCTAGTTATTTTAGCACCATAAAGACAACATTTGGAAACATCTTAAAGGAGTAGTTACAGTTAATAGTAGCTAATTTGACTAGTCCTTTGTTCATGGCTCTAATAACAACTTCAGATGGATTGAGATTAATTTTTGGGATGCTAAGTTTTGGCCAACACCAATCTATTATGTGTTGGATTTGTGCCCTAGAAGCCAATTGTTGGCTGACACATTATGTATTTTCAGGACCTAAATTTACTTGTAATACTTTCATTATAAATAAAGAGCTTTTTCTTTTCAATCATGCTTATGTGTCCATGATTTATCCTAAAAATTAATAAAGATGATTTTTATATATTCTTAAAGAGTTAAGAATTTGAGATATACATTAATTAGTGGTTAATTTCTAAATGCTCCGATCAAAGGATCATCACGGAGGATAGTGATCAATTCATTTGACATCGATGCATGGTTCACCTCCCTTGTGGGCATATGAGTCTTGGGTCTGTAGTGTAGAGACACTGGGGTGAAGGTGTAGGTGGTTGTTAGAGAATAACTTACACTGAGTGTAACCAACACGAGAACCACATGGATGTCTACTCCTCGTCAGTGGTCTTCTCGATGCTGCAGTGGTATAAGTGGTCCTTTGACCTACGATGATATTAGCTATTCGCAGCGAGGCTATTGAGTTTGACTGCATATTTTTTTGGTCCCTAGCCATTCGGATCCTTACTATGTATGTTGGCTTCAGTAGGTTCAAGTTCGCTGTTTGGAGTAGGATACACCTAGATGAAATTTATCGACCTTGATAGAAAAGAAGAAGTCCTATGTGATTTGCGAGATTGAGTTCAAAAAATCTTTAGTCAAAGTAAGTATGAATACTGAAAAAGAGTTTCTATGAGATTTACAAATAAACTCGAGTCGAACCAATCTTACATAAGACTGACGATGAGATTTGATGAGTTCTCCATGACCTTCGTCAAGTCGGGACTCACAATAGAAGACTAAATCATACGATAACTGTACCTAAAATTCATATTTTTATTTTACTGGGTCACCACTACATACTGCTAGGTGTCACTGGTGGATTGTGAGACTCATCGGACATCATCTTGATGATGGTGATCCTCGAAGGATAGAATTGGAAATATTCCAATCCATTGAAAAGAGTTTCGATGATATTGAGATAGAAATCACAATATATCTCACTATCAGATAGAATGAAACATATGGGGTCACACATTAAGAGATTTAATCTCGAATTTGCCAATTGGACGTATGAATTTCAATTGGGTTAAGATTTATTTGAAACTCTATTAGGTTTATGAGAATCATGCTAGCACATGGTTAAACCTAATTCTTCTTGAACTTTGATTTGATCAAATCCATAGCCTTGAACCTAATCTAAATTTATTTGGATTTAATTGGGCTCTTAATTATAAGTCCAAAAGATTTAATTAAGTCAATTAATTAGCATAATTATCCTAACATTATCTTCCCATATCTCTTAATTATCTCTAAGTATGCATGTGGAATAGATGAAAGAATGGGTGGCATAATTTTTTTTTTTTGAAAATTATTGAGCGCCATATCCTAGAGGGGCCCACCCCCTCTTATGTGTCATGTATGAAGGAGAGAGGGTGGGGTCCATGCCCCATCTCTTCTTGCTGGAGATCCCTTTGTGGGGTGCCAAGAGTTGGCGTCCCAACCACCTGACATGTATTCCATGAATGGCTATTGTACATGTTAAAAGGCTGATTAATTATCTTTTATATCTAATTTTATTTGACATAAATCATATTTAAAAGGTAGAAGATTCTTATGAGATAAGGATCTATCTTTTTAAGATGATAGGGTTCCTAATATATGTCAGGAGCTTATGTCTATTTAAAGGGAGTCTCTAGGATTTCTTAGTATTAATTTTTATCAAAAAACCTTTCTCTCTCAATCTTCACATCTCTCTCTCTCATATTCTTTCTTTCATGCCCAAAGATGGTGTTCTCTCTTCCACATGCTAGAAGGAGTTCTGATGACTTAGAGATCAAGGATCGAGGAGAAGAAGAAGAAGGTTGCAGATCAAGGAGTTGATCTCTCAATTAAGATCAAAAGAGTTGATCAGAGTCTCAAGATCAAGGTTCTTCTTGAGAAGAAGAATCTTCTATGAGAAAAAAAGTTCAAGATTGATCCTGGTGGATACCCGTAGAAGTCGGACACGTGTGCGGCTCCATCTTCTATGAATCGAGATCATCTGAAGCGATAAATTTCTACCCTCACAAAGGTAATGAGATATGATCTCATATTTTTCTTAAATTTTAGATTAATTATATGTATTTTCTTCTGGCTTGGGTAGGTTTAGATCTGGTATCTTGCATGTGGGTTAAAGAGTTTAATCCGATTTATTTTTCGCTGCATGTTTTCAAAATTTTAAAATCTACACATGCTGCCTACCCTGTTTTCTATCAGTGGTATCAGAGTCAGAATTTTTGAAAACACATATGATCTGATTTTTAGGTTAGATCTAAAAGTTTTAAATAATTTAAAATTAATTTTATACTAATATAAGGTTATCCTGGTATAGAGTTTATCCCCTATACATCAAAGGTTGTCCTAGCACGAGATTGATTGATTTTGAAAACTATTTTTGAAATAATTAAATCAAATCTTTTAAATTTAAAAATTAATATATATGATATTTTATTTTTATTTAGATTTGAAATTAGAATGATTAAAAGTTCACATCAAACTGGTATAAGGTTGTCCTGATATAGGGTTTACCTCCTATATTATAAAGGTTGTCCTAGTTTGATGTGAATCAATTTTTGAAAAGGTACTTTCAAAATATTTTAATCATTATTTTAGATCTAATTTTATATATATTTGATATGTGTAAATTTAGTTTTAGATCTAAAATTAATATTTTTGTGATGCATATTTAATTTAAATCTGAAACTACATATATTCGATATATGAAACTAGGTTTAGATCTGAAACAGTTTCAAGATCATAAGCTATTAATAGCATGCAATGAAATATAATCTAAAATTATTTTTAGATCTAAAATTAAGTTGTTGTATGTGGGTATGGGTTGAACAAATTAGGTCTAAGTGATCAAACTATAATTAGGGTCTAATTGATTAGATCAGGCTAAAATCTATTTTTCAATTTTGAGTAGTTGATTGAATCTAATCGATGGATGATTGGGATTAGATCAAAGGAGTTCAAAGTTGACTTTAGTTGTAGTTGGTCGTATTGATTTACATTTTTATGTGAGTTGATTGACTCAAGATCAAAATTTGGCTCAGTAGCTTGGGCCCGTTTCAATAGGTTAATCTAATCGATTCTAATCGACCAATTTGTGTCTAAGGCAAGTATTTAGATGGTGGTTATTTAATTAGTTTCATTGTCTGACCTGATCAATTTTGATTGGTGTCTAAGGAAAGCAATGGGGGGATCCCCATGCATCTTAACTTACCTGGCCATATTGGAAGATTTAGTTTCGTATTAGGTTACTTGTTGACTCGAGTTCACCCATGCCAACTAGGCTGGTTAACATATTGATGTGTTAATATAATTTAATCAGTCAGATGTCAAATCTATTGATTTAGAAGAGACTTAAACTCAAATCTTCTCATTAAATATTAAGTCTAGAGGTCTTCATCATTGTAGAGATGCGGGTGCCTTCCTGACGTTGATCGTTCTCGACTGATTACAAGGTTCGATTGCATCAGAAGGTACAACCACTCTATTGATGTATGATGTCTCAGGTAGAGATGAGGTTGGGCTCAATAACTGTTAGATGAGGGTCTCAATGATGATTTGCATCCGCTAGTGAACGATGGGTTTGACTTAACTAAGAATGTGTCAATAACTGTTAGGTGAGGCCATAGGACTTAGAGACCTAGCCCGCTGCATCTTGCTTAGTGAAGCAATGGATAAAGTATTATCCACTCATCGGTCTGTACTCATCAATAACTGTTAGATGAGGTGTGTATAGATTAATGAGACCATAGTACCACTTAAAATCGATCACGTATAGATTTTTATTTCTCCACCTGAGGAGTGTGGAAGATTCAAGAAAATAATGAGAGTTTTTTATTTATTTTTAAAGTCTCTAAAACAAATAATATTATAAGTATAAAATCTAATTAGAAACTATTCTCTTGCGGATAACCATATCGAGTTCAAACCCTTTAGCCTGAATCCTCGATACAAATAGGTTGACCCACATCAATTACAAAGACTGGCTCTGAAATTTGAGAATCGTTCTCAATTTCGAAAAGCTCACCCATGTCCTCAATCAGGAAGTGCCGAGTTACCTGCTCGTCCATTCACTGATCAAAAGCTACATTAAGAAGTGGATGGATGAAGATAACAAAGTAAAGTGCTACATCTTAGCATCTATGTCCAATGATCTTCAACAACAGCATGAAGACATGAGGACTGCCAAAGAAATGTAGTTCACCTGCAAGAGTTGTATGGTGAACAGAGTCGCACAGCTCATTTTGAAATCTCCCAGAGACTTTTCAGAGCAAAGATCATGATGGGTAGGCCGTCAGTGATCATTGTTTGACAATGATCAAGGATATAGAGGAGCTTCAGAAGCTTGGTATGAACATGGACAAGGAACTGCAGGTGGATCTGATCCTCTAGTCTCTTCTGACTTATATGGACAGTTCATTATGAGCTACCATATGAATAAGATTAATGCTACTTTGCTAGAATTATTGAATATGCTGGTGACTGCAGAGGGCACCTTGAAAATTCAAGGGGCACAGTTCTGGCTGTGGAGCGGGCTTCCTCCAAAAGAAGTCTTCTTTCAAAAGAAGAAAAGTCTTTGAAGAAGCAAAGAATGAGGCCAAGCCCAAGAAACAGATTT
>NC_025999.2:26473524-26489613 GCF_000442705.2 Elaeis guineensis
TGCTTCACGGCGCTCCTGACTCCATCTTATGCCGGGCTTTCCGTCTACTTTGAAGGAGCAGCGAGGAACTGGTACTCGGCTTTGAAGTTGGGTACCATCTTTTCCTTCGATCAAATAAGCCACCAATTTGTGGCCCATTTTGTCAGCAGTCGGGCCCCCGAAAGGGTTCGGAGTCCCTCATCAACATCAAGCAGAGGAAGGGGAGTCCATACGGGCTACATCAACCGCTTTAAACCGCGGCGTTGGAGGTCCAGAACTTGGACCAATCAGTTGCCATGGCTGCCCTGAAAGGTGGCCTTCAGAAGAATGATCTTTGTTCTCCCAGGAGAAGAAGTACCCCAGGGATTTTGCCGATTTACTGGCTCGGGCTGAAGGATACGCCCGAGCGGAAGAAGCCTTCAAAATGAAGGACGAAGAGACAGCAAGGGAGAGGCAAGCGGGAGATTCGAGTAAGCCCCACAGTTGAGAAAAGGCCAAAGGAAGCCTGGCCGCGTTCCCGATCCCCTCCTGGACATAAGCGTGCCCATACTCCACCCCGAGCATGCAGGCAGAGAAGCCCGGACCGTGGGGTTCGACGGGGCTCCCCACCAGGGAGATTTCGCAACTACGCCCCCCTCAACGCCTCGAAGGCCCAGGTATTAATGGAGGTCAGGGAGCAGCTCCCTAGATCGAGAGGATGCGCACACACCCCGAGAAGTGCACCCCAACAAGTTTCTGCCTCTACCACCCACGGCCACGACACAGAGGAATGCATCCAGCTCCAGGACGAGATCGAGGAGCTCATTCGGCGAGGTTCGACTCGACAGATTCATCCGCCGCAGGCCTGAGGGTAGAGGGGAGACCGGCCAAGAGCCCTTCCACAGCCTGAACCGCAGAGAAGGGAGGAGCAACCCGGGGACGGCCTCCCATCGGGACCATCGACTCCATCACCGGAGGGCCTCAAGGAGGAGCGGAAAAACTATAAATGTATCACTTACGATTTCACCTTGAATCTACTTTCTTTTCTACTTAACGTGCCCTTCCCACCTGGCGTGGATTTATTATGACTGGATATGATCCCTCCAAAAATAAAGCCATGTCAGGAACAGGAGGAGAACCTCGTCCTGACATGAGCAAAGTCAAAGGCCCGGTTCTTTAGACCGGATGGGGGGGAGAGGCCTTACAACGCCCTAATATGCCCCCACAGCCATGTCAGGAACAGGAGGAGAACCTCGTCCTGACATGAGCAAAGTCAAAGGCCCAGTTCTTTTAGACCGGATGGGGGAGAGGCCTTACAATGCCCTAATGTGCCCCCACAGCCATGTTCAGGAACAGGAGGAGAACCTCGTCCTGACATGAGCAAAGTCGAAGGCCCGGTTCTTTTAGACCGGATGGGGGGAGGTTAGTCGGGACGCGTTGTACGAGTGCCCTATGAGCGCCCCCCACAGCCAGGCTGGTAACGAGGGGAGAACCTCACACCGGCTCGAGCAAAATGGAAGGCCCGGACTCCTAACGGGAGCCGGATTCCGTTCACAGGACGCAAAGGAAGACTTCACCCGGACTCCTACGGGAGCCGGGTTCCGCCTACAAGGAAGACTTCACCCGGACTCCTACGGGAGCCGGGTTCCGCCCAAGGAAGACTTCACCCGGACTCCTACGGGAGCCGGGTTCCGCCGCAAGGAAGACTTCACCCGGACTCCTACGGGAGCCGGGTTCCGCCTACAAGGAAGACTTCACCCGGACTCCTACGGGAGCCGGGTTCCGCCCGCAAGGAAGACTTCACGCCGGACTCCTACGGAGCCGGGTTCCGCCTACAAGGAAGACTTCACCCGGACCTCCTACGGGAGCTGGGTTCCGCCTACAAAGAAAGACTTCAGCCGGACTCCTACGAGAGTCGGGCTCCATCCACGACTTCTGCAGCAAGGGTTAATGGTGGCGAACCTGGCCGGCTAACAAGATCAGATGAAAGGAAAAAGCCCCCTCCCAATGATGTCAACATCAGGCAAGTCAGATGGCAAGAAAGGATCGACAGACAGCGATATTAGTGCAGCGCGCAGACGAGGTAACGCAAAATGCTCTTTTTATTCCATTTCGATATACACACTACAAAGCCAGGAAGGCAAGGAAAGAAGGGCAAAATGAATAAAAAGGAAGTAACTACATGATAAGACAGAAAGACAAAAAGAGCTCTAAGGAGGCCCTGCTCCCTCCGACCTAGAGTTATCTATTCCGTCCCTCAACCAGGACTGCCTCAGATTCTCTATTTCTCCTTCTAGCTCTTCCCTCTTCCGCAGCGCGTCCTGGAGCGCCCGACGAAGTTGCTGGCTCTCAGCCTCTGCTTCTCGATGCCTCTTCCTCAAAACTTCGGACTCCGCCTCCGCGTCTGCGACGCCCGCCGCTCAAGTGCCAGTTGGATCTTCACTTGTTGCAGCTCAGCTGTCTTCTTCCCGAGGGAGACAAAAATCCCTTCAACAGTGCCTCTCAGGGCTTGGAGCTCTTCAGAATCTTGGGCGGAAGTAAGCTGCGCCCTGTTAGCCAGCTGCCTCTGGAGACGAACGACTTCGTCGGTCGTCGTCAGAATCTCCCTTTATACTCTTCCACCTGCCGGCGCCAGCTAGCCCGCTGCACGTCGTGGCTCATCTCGGCGTCTTGAAGCTGCTTCTGAAGGTCGGAGACCTTCTGCGACCACTTCTGTTCATCATCGACCCGGGCCAAGAGCCGGGATGAATTTCCTTCCAGCTGGCCGATCTTCCTCTTCGCAGCTGATAGTTCCACCTTAAGGGCGCTGATCCTGGCTTCTTGAGCCCAAATACGTCGCTGGTGCTCTTCTTGCACCCCTCGAGTTCCTTTGCGAAGTTCGCCTTCCTCCGGCTGTAATCCATGATCGCCTTCACATGGAGACTCCGAAAGTGGGCAGCCTCAGCGGCGGCTTTAGAATGGCCTTCTCTCGATTTGCGGAGCTCGCCTTCCGTCTTCTTCAATTCTTCGTCAGGTAAGGACCTCCTTTTTCAACCGCTGGATTGTCAATTTCAGCGGGACCCCCAAGGGCAAGGGGAGTGCTTCTGCAGGGCACTGCCATCGGAAGGCAAAAGCATCAGGGAACGACTCATTGCAAGGAGAAAAGCAGAAAGAAGGAGGAGGGGGAAGGAGAAGCCATCCACAATAAGAAATTCAACTTTATTGATTGAATAATTTTGAAGACAAACAGAAAGGAAATATTGCGACAAAATAAGGGCACAAGATCAGAGGTCTCAGACCTCAGGGGCGAGAGGTGGAGAACTCGGCGCGGGGGGTGCGACCGCGGTGGCGGCAGACGAGGGACCGGCCTTGTCTTCGGACTCCTCAGGGAAGCCGAGGTCGAGCTCGGGGAATTTGCTGGCCACCTTCTCTTGGCAGAGCTCGAACCCCTTGGTGAATGCCTCCTGGCCGAACTGGACATTCAGGTCCCTCATCTCCGCGGAGGCCTTGAATTCCTCCACCGCAAGGGCCCTGGCCTCCGAGACCAGGACCGAAGTTTGCCCGACCAAATGGGCGACCTCGGCCTCCGCCTTCCTCGCCGACTCCTCCAAGATCTGCCTCTCCTCCTCCCGGGCTTGCTTCTCTCTTTCCAGGGCCTCCTGGAGGGTGGCTACTTCAGCCGACTTCGCTTGGAGGTGGGCAACCTCGGCTTGGCAGCGTCCCTCTGCCTGGAGGATGTCCCTCCTCATGCGGTTTACCGCCTCGATATAGACGAAGAGCTGGTGCCCAATCTGCAAGGATGGATAGAGAATTACGACAAAGGCCGAGTGACCGTGTAAATAAAGATCCGTTTACCTCGAGGAAGGACCCCAAAGAGTCCCAAGCCCGCTGCTCAGGATCGGCGCGGTCGATCCTCTCCACGACGTCGGACAGGATGCAGCCGTCGATCAACCGCCTGATCAAGTCCCTATCATTGAAGGGATTCTCCGATCCCTCCTCGGAGCAGACGGACTCGTCTACAGCAGCTCGATGGCTACTCGCCCTGCGAGCCACCGATTTCCTCCTCCTCCCCGCGGCGGGCGCCTCCATGGAGCGAACCCCCGGAGCGGGGGCCCCAGTCGGCGGGCTCCTCGAGGAGGCCCGGGGGCCACTGGCTCGGCATCTGAGGAAATGTCGATGGCCGGGGCCGCCTGGACGGGCGCAGCCAAGCTCGTCTCCTCCGCCCTGGCCCTCTTTGCCGATCCGGAGGCCGCCGCGCCCTTTCTCTTCTGAGCTCTCATGCCCCTGGCGAGCATCCGCGCTGCTTCGGCATCCATTCTTAAAAAAAAAAAAAAAAAAAAGAAGAAGAAAGAAGAAAAAGGGGAAAAAGAAGCAACACCGATCAATCAAGAGTCAAAAAAAAAAAAAAGAGAAAAAAAAAAGAAGAAAGAAAAAGAAGAGAAGGGGAAGGAAAAAGAGGTAAAGAGAAGAAGAGGAGAAAGGCAAGAAAAGAAAAGATAAGATGAATACTCGCTGGATCCTGGGGGCTCAGGCCGACGTTGAAAAGAAGCTGCTCCCTCAGAAGATTAGGAAGGGAAGGAGCGGGATAAGTTAGAAGCTTCTGGGCGGCCTGGAGGTCGTCCTCCCCCAGGCTGGGAGCCCGACGAACAGAATCCCTCAGAGAGCCCCAAGGGGGCAGGCCCAGTTCCAGGGTCGGACAGTGGACGAAGAGGTATTTTCCCTTCCAATTGTGGATCGAAGAAGGAGCGCCTTTCAGCAACCCCTTCTTACCGAACTGGAGGGAGAAGTACCACCAGTCCTTCACCGAAGGATGGCGTTTGAAGGTATAAAAATGCCTAAACAAGGAGAGAGACGGCTGAACCTCGACTACGTGGCAGAGGGAGAGAAACCCTATCAAAAACCTAAAGGAATTCGGGGCCACGGAAGCGAGGGAGATGTCCAAGAAGCGGAAGAGGACAGCGACAAAGGAAGGAAGCGGAAGCCGGAGTCCGGCACGGAATGCTTTCTGGTACAAACAAAAGCGACCGGGAGGGGGAGTGCTGGCCCGGTCAGAGGGGCCTGGTAGCTCCAGGTCATACTCCGGAGGAACTCCATACTGAACCCTTATCAAAAGGAGTTCCTCCGAAGTCAAGGAACATGGAATAACGCCCGGTGCGAAAACCGAGCGAAGCCCAGCCCCAGATGCGGGTTCGTCCACAGAGACAGGGATCTGGGGGTTTGAAGCAGAAGAACTCTCGGAACCGCTGGGAGCAGAAGAGCCAGAGGACATTTTGAGTAGTTTCGAAGGGGGGATCTAAAGGACCCTAAAAAGACGGACCGAAAGAGGAACGAGAGGCCGAAGACTAACTCGGAGGGATGCACAAAAGTAATGACGAGAAAAGAAGCCCCTAGGCGGTGAGAGGAAGGTTGGCACTAACCTATATTACTCTGAGGGACCTGAGGGACGAAAAATGGGAGGCACCTACGGCTCGAGAAGACGCTCACTGAAGCAGGGCTCTCGAAGAGAAGACAGACACTAGTGAGAACTCAGGAACAGAGTAGGACGCCTAAAGGTGGGAGGACAGGTTTAAATAGACCCTGGGATCCGGCGTCATAATGATCGCGAATCCCCCAGGCCAGTCCGCATCCGACACGTGTCCCACTCCCCTGACAGATGGCTAAAAGTGGCTGACGGTTGGCAGGATCATAATTGCACCGTACCTAGGCCAGTGTACCTGTGAGAATTTCGAAGCATCACCTCGTACCGCTCCAATTCGAAAAGACTCCGGCACGCGCACATTTAATGCCAAAATATCTGGAGGCGGCAGTGCGCAGGATTCGAAGGGACGGTTTCGGCTGTGCCCATCTCTCTCTCTGTACTTTCTTCGTTTGAAATTCAAACTCGAAAGTAGGAGGACTGGTGTTGGGTATAAAATACCCACAGCCGAAGTCCTCAGTGGAATCGACTACATGACAACTCCACCCGGACTCCTACGGGAGCCGGGCTCCGTCACCGACAACTCCAACAGCTACGAGCAAACTTCGTCCGGACTCCTACGGGAGCCGGGCCCCGCCGCCGACACCGACTATGGGACAGCTCCGCCCGGACTCCTACGGGAGCCGGGCTCCGTCCTCAGCATCAGCCACTGGTAGGCCTCGTCCGGACTCCTACGGGAGCCGGATCTCCCCTCTGACTTTAATTGCAGGGAGACTCCGCCTGGACTCTTATGGGAGCTGGGCTTCATCCTCGACGCCAACAACTTCAGCCGCAAGCAGACTCCGCCCGGACTCCTACGGGAGCCGGGCTCCGCCGCCGACATCGATTACAGGACAGCTCCGCCCGGACTCCTACAAGAGCTGGGCTCCGTCCTCAGCGTCAACTGCTGGTAAGCCCCGCCCGGACTCCTACGGGAGCCGGACTTCGCCTTTAACCTTGATTGCAGGAAAACTTCGCCTGGACTCCTATGGGAGCCGAGCTTCGTCCTCGACTCCAACGGCTGCAAGACAGACTGCGTCCGGACTCCTACGGGAGCCAGACTCCGCCGATAACTTCAGCCGCAAGCAGACTCCGTCCGGACTCCTACGGGAGCCGGGCTCCACCGCCGACATCGATTACAGGATAGCTCCGCCCGGACTCCTACGGGAGCCGGGCTCCGTCCTCAGCATCAACCGCTGGTAGGCCTCGTCCGGACTCCTACGGGAGCCGGACCTCCCCTCTGACTTTAATTGCTGGGAGACTCCGCCCGGACTCTTATGGGAGCCGGACTTCATCCTCGACGCCAACAACTTCAGCTGCAAGTAGACTCCACCCGGACTCCTGCGGGAGCCGGGCTCCGCCGCCGACATCGATTACAGGACAGCTCCGCCCGGACTCCTACGGGAGCCGGGCTCCATCCTCAGCATCAACCGTTGGTAGGCCTCGTCCGGACTCCTACGGGAGCCGGACCTTCCCTCTGACTTTAATTGCAGAAAAACTTCGCCCGGACTCCTACGGGAGCCGAGCTTCATCCTCGACTCCAACGGCTGCAAGACAGACTGCGTCCGGACTCCTACGGGAGCCAGACTCCACCGATAACTTCAGCCGCAAGCAGACTCCGCCCGGACTCCTACGGGAGCCGGGCTCCGCCGCCGACATCGACTACAGGACAGCTCCGCCCGGACTCCTATGGGAGTCGGGCTCAGTCCTCAACGTCAACTGCTGGCAAGTTTCGTCCATACTCCTACGGGAGTCGGACTTCGCCCTCGACTCCAACGGCTGCAAAACAGACTGCGTCTGGACTCCTACGGGAGCCGGACTCCGCCGACGACTTCAACAGCAAGGGGACTCCGCCCGGACTCCTACGGGAGCCAGACTCGGTCCTCAACGTCAACTGCTGGCAAGTTTCATCCGGACTCCTACGGGAGCCGGACTTCGCCCTCGACTCCAACGGCTGCAAAACAGACTGCGTCCGGACTCCTACGGGAGCCGGACTCTGCCGACGACTTCAACAGCAAGGGGACTCCGCCTGGACTCCTACGGGAGTCGGGCTCGGTCCTCAACGTCAACTGCTGGCAAGCTTCGTCCGAACTCCTACGGGAGCCGGACTTCGCCCTCGACTCCAACGGCTGCAAAACAGACTGCGTCCGGACTCCTACGGGAGCCGGACTCCGCCGACGACTTCAACAGCAAGGGACTCCGCCCGGACTCCTACGGGAGCCGGGCTCGGTCCTCAACGTCAACTGCTGGTAAACCCCATCCGGACTCCTATGGGAGCCGAGCTTCACCTTTAACTTTGATTGCAGGAAGACTCCGCCCGGATTCCTACAGAGGTCGAACTCCGACCGCTGTCGAGCTTCAGCCGATAGATCTGCGCCCCTTGGCGGCCCTGCTCCACTTCCTACAATGGATCCCGCACTGCTCCATCACCCCTGACAGGCCACAGTAACGGTCGCAGCCCTGCTCCACTCTCTGCGGCGGATCCTGTGCGACCCCATTACTCTCTGACAAGCTGTATCAACGGCCATGATTCTGCTCCGCTCCCTGTGGCAGGTGCTGCGTGACTCCACTACTTCATGGCAGGCCGCAATAACGACCACGATCCTGCTCCACTCCTCGCAACTGATTCCACGTGGCGAGCTACGGCGATAGCCACGATTCCGCTCCACTACCCTTCACAATAAAGTCCCCCTGACTACGAGCGGCCCACTACCCGACGGTTACCAACGTCGCCATCAATCCATTACCTCCTCCGCCTATAAAAGGGGGACTCAGATACGTTATTCTATAAGCTCATTTCTTATCTCAAAACTCTGCTAAATTCTCCGTTCGAGCACTCCATTCTTGTTGAGGCAGAGAACTGACTTGAGCGTTGGAGGGTCTTACCGGAGCAACCCCACCTCCGATTTAGACTTCCTTTGCAGGTCCCGACGGCGACCGCGATTTTCCCGACTCCAGCTTCTCCGGCGCAAGCAGATTTTTGCACCAACAATTACTATTCAAGTTACTGATCTTATGGCAAAATACTATTTCACAAAAATACTATTTTCAAATAGTTTTCTTTCCAAATAGTTAAGATGCTTTCAAATAGTTATAGTTTTGTTTCGTTCTTACAAAAGTTACTGTTTCAAAATACTATGTAAACATGAAGTCTTAATCAAAAAATTTAAAAATAAAAAAGTGTAAAAATTAGTATAAATAGGTAACCTTTAGCATAGGTTAGCTTATAGGTTAAGTAATATAAAAATTAAAAATTAAAAATTAAAAAATTAAAAATTATAATAATGGTTAGGTAACCTTTAGGTTAGATAGATACAACACATAGGATAACTTATAGTCAACCTGTAATAAGGTAACCAACCCATGTAAGATAACCCATCGTAAGGTAGACAACCGTCTAGGATAGTCATGTACATAATAGTCTGCGATAGACATATACGTAGGATAGATAACCTTTGGTCTATAGGATAACCTTCAGTCTAAAATAGTCATAAGGTAGGCAACCCATAGATTAGATAGTAGCCAAGCCGTGACCTCATGTATATAAGGCATACAACCTTTCCCTTAGGATAGTCATAAAGTAGACAACCCTTGGTCTAAGATGTATATAACCTTTGGTCTAGGATAGATAACCTTTGGTTTAGGACGACAACCCTTAATCTAGGATAACCCTTAGTCTAGGTTTAAAATGAATGGTTTAACTGAATTGTGTTCTAAGTTTTGTATCTTATAAGACTTATGGCTGTGAAGGTTTCAGACCTGAGCTTAGGTCTTAGAAGGACTAGATCTTAGATCATGGTTAATCTGTAATCTGTTAACAGTTTCTTGGTAGGCCTCGCTCTCTGGTATCTTAGAGTGGGTAAGATCCTGTTTATAGATTTCAGAACATTTACCCTAGGATAGGATTACTACAGTTCCTCCTTTAACAAGGGGGCTCCTCCAGATCCTGATCTCGACCTCATGGTATCAAAGCCCAGGAGGGAGAAGTAGTACAGGATAGATCTTGGTCCGATGAGTAGTAGGGGCCTCGATCTAGACTTTCAGGCTTGGTCTGAGGAGCAGTAGAAGTTTTGTAAGAACCTTTAGCTTGGTCTGAGGAACACAGTGGTTGTATAATCGATAGAACCTAAGCTTGGTCTGAGAAGCACAAAGGTTGTATAACTGATAGTGGCTCTATCTTTGGGCATACCTTCGGGTGTTGGACAGTAGCAAGGACATATCGAGCCGATCTAGGCCAAGAAGAGCTGCTCATAGGCAGAAGACTATCAGTCCCCTGAGAGCTCCAACTTTGTCGCCCTTGGTAAGGTAACTATCTCAGATCCTCCTATGTTAAGTCTCCTAAGGTTGGTTTCCATCTCGAATTCTGCTGTGTTAAGTCTCCTAAAAAAAGGATCTCTTATCAAGATCTTCTATTATTAAGTCTCCTAAGATGAGTTTCTTATCTTGATCTTCCTTTACTAGTTCTTCATCCCTAGAATTGAGATTGTAGTTAAGGCAAGGCTCTAGCAGAGTAACCTAGGAAAAAGTTGGAGATAGATAATCTAAATCTAGGTTGGTAGTTAGGAACCTTCGAATCTTCTTAGGCACCTTACCTTTTCCATAGATACCTCCCTCTCCATAGTTAGTCTCCTTACTCTGTAGAAATAATGGAGTATGACTAAGAAGATAGCCTAGTAGACTATGACCAAAAAGATCATAACAAATGTAATTGTTTAGGCATAAAAATACAAGTTTATTGGAAAAAAGGTAAGGGCAGGGTTATAAAATACATCTGTCCACATTTACAAAAAGACAAAAATACTCAATCTGAGGATTCCCCTTTCAAAACTGAACCCTTAACCACTAATGTAAATAGTATTAAAAACATAATAAATCAAGATCAAACAATTAAAGAAGAAGAGTCTCAAATCACAACTCAATCAAAAGACCTACCCAAACAAGTGAATAACATTCAAAAACTCTAAAACAATACACTAAGACCCAACAATCTTTAAAAACTTTAGAACACCTAGGTGAACAAGTTCAGGAAGAAGACCCTCTAGAAGAAATTAATCCTCTAGAAGACATCAATCTTGAAATAGAAATTTAGAATACAGTTCAAGCTCTTGAACCTAATTCTTACATACTTAATCTAAAACCTCCTTTTAAACCCAAACTCAAAACCTTTACTCAAAAGAATAACAAAGAAGTTTATGTAATCTCAAAAGAACAACATTTATTGCTAGAATCTATCTGCAAAATAGAAGATCCTAAACAAAAAAGAGAATGCCTATAAAAACTAAAAACAATCCTATTAGAAAAAGATATAAAACCCAATACCTTAAAGAAACTTAAGAAATCTTTATCTGTTCAAGATCTTCAAATAGAAATTAATCAGGTAAAAGCAGAAATCAAGCAAATAAAAAATCAAACTAAATCACTAATTGGGTTACATAGAGACATAGGAGACCAAGATTTCATAAAATTAATTACACAAATAACAATCCAAAAATAGTATGTAAAATTACTCTAGTGATAAGGGAAGAATTCAAACTCGACACCATAGCCCTAATAGATTCAGGCGTAGACGACTCAAACTGTATCTAGGAAGGATTAATATCCACAAAATATTTTGAAAAAATAAAAGAAAAACTAAATACAACAAGTGGATCAAAACTTAAGATAAAATTTAAATTATCGGATGCTCATATTTGTGATAATAAGGTATGCTTAAAAACCTCTTTTATTTTAATTAAAAATCTGAACCAATCAATAATCCATGGAACATCTTTTTTAAACCTTATTAAACCATTCTTAGTTGATGATTATGGAATCTCAATAGAACTTTATGAACAAAAGATTAAATTCCAATTTATCAATCCCCCATACACAAAAGACCTAAATAGTATCCAATCTATAGATCAAAAACAAAAACAATTAGAATATCTAAAAGAAGAACTACATCAACAAAAAATTGAAGAAAAATTAGAAAACTCTACTCTAAAAGAAACCATTGATAAAATAAAAACACAATTCCAAAAACAATCTTTTCTGAATTATCCAATGCCTTTTGGAATAGGAAATACCATACCGTTGAACTACCTTATGAAAAAGACTTTAATAAAAGAAAAATTCTAACAAAAGCAAGATCGATACAAATGAATAGAGAAACTTTAAGTTTTTGCAAAAATAAAATAAAAATATTGTTATCCAAAAGATTTATTTGAAAAAATAAATCTCCATGGAGTTGTGCAGTCTTTTATGTTCAAAAAGAGTAGAATTAGAAAGAGTAGTACCCAGACTGGTTATTAATTATAAACCTTTAAATGATGCCATTCAATGGATTAGGTATCCTTTACCAAATAAAAAGATTTACTAAACCAAATAATAGGAGCAAGAATCTTCTCAAAATTTGACTTAAAATCCAGATTTTAGCAAATCCAAATCGAAGAAAAAGATTGCTATAAAACAGCCTTCACTATCCCATTTGGACAATATGAATGGAATGTCATGCCATTTGGCCTCAAAAATATACCCTCTTAATTTTAAAAGATAATGAATGATATTTTCAATCCTTTTATAGAATTCATAATAGTCTAATTAGATGATGTTCTAATTTTCTCAAAAATAATTGAACAACATATAAAACACCTAAAAACTTTTGAATCAATTATTATTAAAAATTGATTGGTAATTTCTAAAAAGAAAATGGAAATATTTATAACAAGAATAAGATTTTTAGGATATGAAATATATAATGGAACTATTAAACCAATTCACAAGTCAATAAAATTTGAAGAAAAATTTCCTGATGAAATCCTAGACAAAAAATAGCTTCAAAGATTTTTAGGAAGTCTAAATTATATTTCAGAATATTATAAAAGCCTAAAACCTCAAACAAAATCTCTCTATGAAAGACTTAAAAAATCTCCACCTTCGTGGAACTTAAATCATACTCAAATAGTTGAAAAAATAAAGGAGCAAATTAAATCTTTACCTTGTCTTCATATGGCAGGCCCTACATTATTCAAAATTGTAGAAAATGTTGCCTCTGACATTGGATATGGAGGCATTCTAAAACAAAAACATGGAGAACAAGAACAATTAGTTCAAAACCACTTAGGATTATGGAACAATACTCAAAGAAATTATTCAACCATAAAAAAGAACTACTTTTGATTGTTTTATGTATTCTTAAATTCCAAAGTGATTTACTAAATCAAAGATTTTTACTCAGAGTTGATTATCGATCTGCAAAATTTGTCTTAAAGAAAGATGTTAAAAACTTAGCATCCAAGCAAATATTTGCAAGATGGCAAGCTATTTTATCAATTTTTGATTTAACATTGATTTTATCAAGAGAAAAATTAACTCTCTACTTGATTTTCTTTCCCATAAATTCCTGTAGGAAAATTTATCCAAAAATGCCTCCTAAGAAAACCCTAGTTTCAAAACCTCTAATTGATAAATCAAAACAATCAATCACTACTATCAAACCAACCTCTAGCCGATGACTTGTCTCCCTAGGACAAATCCCATCACCAAAACCTATTCCTCCAAAACAATTATCTTGGTACAAAAGTATTACAAAACAAGAAGAGGAGCATAAAATTCTATTTGAGAGTTATCTAAATCTATCCATAGAAGAATTAGCCAATCTAGCAAAGGCAAACCCAACCTTAATAAGTATGAAAATTTTCCAAAAAGTAGTTGAAGAGACTTTTCAAAAAACTCTTCAACAAATGGATTGAAAACAAAAATCGATAGTGGGAATTTCTGGTCCCACACCAACCCAAAGTTTTTCTAAAAAATCCTTCTTTTCAAAATGTATTGATAAGAACCAGCAACAATTAATCCTCACTATAGAGGATGAGTATTTTGAAAAAACCCCCAAAAAAGTAGTAGAAAAAATCTTTCCATATGGATGGCACTTTCAGCCACAAGATCCCCTAAAAACACAAAAATTCTATAAATATATTTTAACAGACACAAATTTTGTGGCTTTTAAACATCATAAAGATAAGATAAATTCATCAAAAATCACACACTCATTAGCATAAATTCTTAAAATTTTGACACCAACAGACTGGAATGATAATCTCAATAGTTTCAAAGGACTTTCTCAGAATTTTGATCCTCAATTTTTCAACTATTGGGACTGGCCAAAATGCATGGTATCTTGCATTCCTTTTTAAAAACAATGATTTTAAACATTCATGATTCTTTTATTTTAAGATAAGACTATTATATAAATTTTTTTTTGATTTTCTAATTGGTGAAAATATTTTGGACCAACCACTAAAATCCTACCATTTTCTGTCCAAGAAGGCTTTGAAGCCTATTGCAAAAACTACCAACCAGACCCCAAAAAACAAAAATTTCCATTCGTACTTAATTTCTTCTCCCAATTTGCATTGTCATGAATTACTTGCTAGGAATATACTCTTATTCAAAACCATCCACTCCTACTACCCTTGGAAGAAAATTCAAAATAAAATGGTGGCAAGAGTTCAACCCTGAGAAGGCCACGAAAGCCAAGGTTTTTGAATAGATTTCCAAACATCCTTCAACAAAAAAACTTCCACTATTTCCAAACTAGCAAAAGCCAAGTCTAGATTAGAATATAAAAAACTTCTTCTAGAAACCCTTGCTCAAATTGAAGAAGAAGAGGAAACTAAATCCTCTTCTAAATCAAGTTCTAGTTCTTCCTCAACTCCATAATTCAACATTGATGAAGAAATTCTATAGAAATCCAAAATAGCTAAGGATCATCAACATTTCAAAGTTCACCAAAACAACCAAAGACAAGAACAGCACAGCATCCTCTCAAAAGAAGCATCATTACTCAAATACATGACTCTCAAAAGCATTGAAGACAGCTTCAGAAGCATCAACAACAAGTCATCGTCATCAACACTTTATATCCAAGATAGCATTAGAAGCATCATTACTTAAATACATAACTCTCAAAAGTATTCAAGACAGCATCAGAAGCATCAACAGCAAGCCATCATCATCAACACTTTCTGACCAATCTTCAACAGCTATAGAAAAAAGTTATTCAAGCACATGGTTCCAAAATCACTCCTCCAAGCAAAAGACAAAACCGTCTTCATTCTTTCCAGTTCTGCCCTTGATTTTTCTTATAAAAAGAATATCAAGGATAGAGCCTCAAAAGCAGCAAGCACTTTTTACTATCCTAACAAACTTCAGCAAACTTCGCCCCCAAGTTCTCCAACATCAAGGACGAAGCCTCAAAAGTAGCAAATACTTTTCAACAAATTTTCTTTCAAGTCAGACATCTTCTAACAAACTTCACCTCCAAGTTACTTCATCTTCAAGTTACTTCATCGACAAGTTACTTCATGGCCAAGTCACTTTATCCCCAAGAAAGAAGCCTTCTATCAGAAGACCCCAAGAGCCAACATTGAAAAACAAGCCTTGGCAAGAGGTATCATAGAAGCTTCAACCAAGTAACAATATAAGCCAGTGAGGAAGTGTTCCACAAAAAATCTCTTTTGTCTTGTAACCCCAAATTTTCTTCAAAATCCTTTGCATCCAAAACCTATCCCAGTGTAGTCCGTTGTGGAAAAACCCTTTAGGTTAGGATTCAAAATAGATTAGGATCAAAAACCTTTGTTTCAAGCTTGTATCCCAAAAGGCTTGAGCTGGAGAAAGTGAAGCAAGCTCCCTGAAGCCATCCTATATTCAAAATCCTTGTAGCTTCTCACCGTGTAAGTTTCAAATGTTTATTCAAATGAAGTTTTAGTTCTGTTTCAATGTTATTTCAATCTGTTTAAACTATGTTCAAATTTGCCTTAATTTTGTTCAAATCTTAGCATCTCTCTGAGACTACTTCATCTTTGAGAATGCATTCTGCAAAAGTTACTATTCTTATAGTAAAATACTATTTCGTAAAAATATTGTTTTTCAAATAGTTAAGATGCTTTCAAATAGTTATAGTTTTGTTTCATACAAAAGTCACTATTTTCCCCAAAACATTGTTCAAAACACTATAAAAAATATAAAAATAATTAAAAAATATAAAAATATAATTAGGTAACCCTTTAGCATAGGTTAGCTAATAGGTTAAGTAATGTAAAAATTAAAAATTTAAAAATAATTAAAAAATAAAAAATTATAATGAATAGGTAACCCTTAGGTTAATATAACCTATAGGTTAGGTAGATACAACCCATAGGTTAGATAACCCATAGTAAAGTAAATAGCCCATAGGTTAACCCATGTATAAGGTAACTCATAGGTTAACTCATGTACATAAGATAGATAGCCTTTAGTTTAAGATAGTCATAAGTGAAAAAAGAGTGCCCTATAAGCCAATCGCAAGTGTGTTGTGATAAAACTTTTCTTTGTAATTTTTCAACTCATATAATGACATTTATTATTTGAAGCATTAATTCATCATTTAGCTGCATCTTATTATGTCTAAGATTATAATGAACTCCAAAGATTAGGACAATGATTTTAAAAAATATGAATAGATCATGCTAGTGAGATCAAAACTTAAAAACTCTAATCTTAAATATTTCTGATC
Source organism: Elaeis guineensis (assembly GCF_000442705.2). Lineage (NCBI taxonomy): Eukaryota > Viridiplantae > Streptophyta > Magnoliopsida > Arecales > Arecaceae > Elaeis > Elaeis guineensis. Next base: position 26,489,451 of record NC_025999.2, read on the forward strand.
ATAGGAGTATTGAGTCGGAGATCAATATTTCGGATAGACTAGCACATTCTATGTATGCCCGATGGAGAGGGTGGTAGATTTCACTAGCCACTTATATATGGGATATTAATACAAGGATATAGGTGCTCATTTGAAGATGAGTCCACTGAATTGACTCGATGAA
>NC_025999.2:26489713-26544713 GCF_000442705.2 Elaeis guineensis
CTTGTGTGAGTGATAACTAACTTAGTATTTCAGTATTAACTTGTACAGGCCAATTGTATCATTTTTCATAACTTAGTTCGATTAATTTTCTATACACCCCAGATTAAACAAAGAACTAAGGTAGCTTTCACACTGTTTTTTTTTTTTTTTTTTTTTTTTTTTTTTTTTGCTGAGCATCCTGGCCTTCCACCACCGTTTGACGCGAATCTCAACACTTGACTTAGGTGAAGAGACCCGGTTACTAGGCTTAGGGCAATCCACATTTACTCTGTGTTTGCATTTTATTTCAGGCAGGTAGCTCTTTCCTTAAATTCAAATTTCTTCAATTGGGGTGTAGAGAAAATTAATCTAATTTAAATAATACTAAATCCTTAATTGCCTTACAATTAACACTACTTTACCTTGTTAGTGTGCATGTGCAATGGAAGTGCTAATAGTCTTTAAATGACCTAAGCCACCAAGAGTCTAACCAGCTAATCTTCTCCGTGACTCACTACATTAGCAAATACTTTCTAACTTACTCTTATTTCTTTTATAGATTAATTTATTTCATATATATAATATATATATTTTTATTATTATTATTTTTTTTTTTTTACATAATATATTAAATGCAAGAAATAACTCATAGTGGAAGGAAAAGGAAATGATAACACCTGATTTTGTTCAAGCTCTCCCTCAACTTGACCGACATTGTCCCCAATGGAGTTTATCTAATTTATTTATCCTAAGCAAACTGAAAACAAAGAAAGCATTAGAAATTAAATAAGCTGGGTTGCCTCCCAGAAGCGCTAAGTTTATGTCTTCAGCCAGACCAAACCTCGAAGCAACTTAATCAGAATAAGTTTGGTTCATAAAGAACCATGGATCTTCAACAGTCTTGACAGGTAATTCCAAGAATGGTTTTAATCGTTGACCATTAACTTTAAAATAACACCATTACTTGGGTTTTCAATCTCAACAGCCCGTGTGAAAAAACTTCCTTTACTAAAAATGGTCCTGTCCATCTAGACCTAAGCTTTCCTGGAAACAGATGTAATCTAGAGTTATATAAGAGCACCTTTTGTTCCGATATTGAAAGTTTTTCTTATAATTGATTGATCATGAAATGCTTTGGTTCGTTCCTTGTATATCTTGCATTTTCATAGGCTTCATTTCTAAGTTCTTCTAATTCATTCAATTGAAGCTTCCTATGGTTTCCAGCATCGTTCAAATTTGTATTTAGTTGTTTGATGGCCCACATGGCTTTGTGTTCTATCTCAATAGGCAAGTGACATGGTTTACCAAACACAATCCTATAAGGAGACATTCCTAGATTGGTCTTGAAAGCGGTTCGGTATGCCCAAAGTGCATCAATTAATTTTAAAGACCAATCCTTTCTATTGGCATTAACAGTTTTTTCCAGGATCTGTTTGATTTGTCGGTTTGACACTTCAACTTGCCCACTAGTTTGAGGATGATATGGGTGTGGCCAATTTGTGGGTGACATTATACTTTTTCATCAATGTTGCAAAAGGTCGGTTACAAAAATGGGTTCCCCGATCACTAATGATTGCCCTAGAATACCGAAACGGGAGAGAATATTTTCTTTAAGAAACTTAATGACCATTTTGCTATCGGATGTTCTACATGCAATTGCTTCTACCCATTTTGAAACATAATCAACTGCTACTAGAATATATTCATTTCCAAAGAAATTTGGAAATGGTCCCATGAAATCGATCCCCCAAACATCAAAAACTTCAACTACCAAGATTGGGTTGAGTGGCATCATGTGTCGCTTGGTGATTCGGCCCATTTTCTGACATTGAGCACAATTTTTACAATATTCGTGAGCATCCTTAAACAAATTGGGCCAATAAAAACCACATTGGAGAACCTTAGCAGCAGTTTTCTTAGACGCGAAGTGACCCCCACATGCTTGATCATGACAAAAAGATAAAATATTCATGACTTCGTTATCTGGGATACACCTTCTAATAATTTGATCAGGACATTGTTTAAAAAGATAAGGATCATCCCAAATGAAATACTTCACTTGGGCAAAGAATTTATATTTATCCTGCTTAGTCCAATGAGAAGGTATCTTGCCTATGGCTAAATAATTTACAATATCAGCAAACCAAGGTTCAGTAGACAAAGACATGAGTTGCTCATCTGGGAAAGATTCATTGATGGGTGGTTCACTAGATGGTGCAACTGAAATTCGGGACAAATGATCTGCTACAACGTTCTCAGTGCCTTTCTTGTCCCTAATTTTAGGTCAAATTCTTGAAGGAGCAAAATCCATCTGATTAAACGTGCCTTGGCATCCTTCTTTGCTAGGAGATGTCTAATGGCTGAGTGATCGGTGTAAACAATGGTGTGGGTCCCAACCAAATAAGATCTAAATTTCTCTAAAGCAAAGACAACGGCAAGGAACTCCTTCTCAGTTATGGTGTAGTTAAGCTGCGCATCATTTAAGGTTTTACTTGCATAATATATCACTCTAGGCAGCTTATTTATTCGTTGACCTAAGATTGCGCCCACAACATGATCGGACGCATCACACATTAATTCAAATGGTTCAGACCAGACAGGAGGATGAATGATTGGAGCTGATACAAGTGCATTTTTTAGAAATTCAAAGGATTCCAAGCACTCATGAGTAAATTCAAATTTAGTATCCTTTGCCAAAAGATTAGTCAGTGGACGTGCTACTTTGCTAAAGTTGGTAATAAACCTTCTATAGAATCCAGCATGACCTAAAAATGAACGTATTTCTTTCACAGATTTAGGTGGTGGAAGACTTGCAATTAGATCTATTTTGGCCTTGTCCACTTCAATCCCCTTTTTAGAAATGACATGGCCAAGAACTATTCCCTGTTTGACCATAAACTGACATTTTTCCCAGTTGAGAACTAGGTGCTTCTCCTTACATCGTTCTAGAACTAATTGCAGGTGATTCAGACACTCGGAGAAGGTTAGACCAAAAACAGAAAAGTCATCCATAAAAATTTCTAGAAATCGTTCTATCATATCTGAAAATATGCTGATCATGCATCTCTGAAAGGTTGTCGGTGCATTACATAGTCCAGAGGGCATTCGTCTATAGGCAAAAGTACCAAATGGACAGGTGAATGTAGTCTTTTCTTGATCTTCAGCGGCTATGGGGATCTGGTTGTAACCGGAGTATCCATCAAGAAAACAGTAAAACTCTTGTCCGGCTAGTCTTTCCAACATTTGATCAATAAATGGCAAAGGAAAGTGATCTTTCCTTATCGCAGCATTCAACTTTCTATAGTCTATACAGACCCTCCATCCCGTTTGGGTCCTAGTTGGGATAAGTTCGTTTGCATCATTTTGGACCACTGTTACCCCAGATTTCTTGGGTACTACTTGAACTGGGCTTACCCAAGAGCTATCAGAAATAAGATAAATTATTCCACTATCTAGGAGTTTCAGAATCTCCTTTTTAACTACATCCTTCATAACTGGATTAAGCCTTCTTTGGGCTTCTCTTGTTGGTTTAGCTTCTTCCTCTAAGTATATTCTATGTTGAACTATAGAAGGGCTTATTCCTTTGATATCTGCTATGGTCCAACCTATTGCTTCCTGATTTGCTTTTAGAACTGACACTAACTCCTCCTCTTGCTTGGGATCTAGGTCTGATGCAATAATTACAGGCAAAGTTTCTTTGGGTCCTAGATATGCATACTTGAGATGTTCTGGGAGGGGTTTCAGTTCTAAAATGGGTGCTTCCTCTATCGATGGTTTAGGTGATGGTTTTACCATCTCAATGATTGGTTCAGTAGGAAGTGTCGATTCCTGATTAATCTGATTTTCTTTAAGTATTTCATTGACATCCTCAGACTCATGGATTAACCAGGGGTTAGACTCTAGGTCGACTTCATCATCACTAATGTCAATGGATTCATAAATACCATCTTGGACTACATTGACATCAGCATGAGAAGAGGATTCCTGTTCTAAGTTAAAAACATTAAGCTCAATGGTCATATTCCCAAAGGATAACTTCATCAGACCATTTCGACAATTGATTTCAGCATTGGCCGTAGCTAAGAATGGTCTTCCTAAAATGACAGGTATATGTCCTTTAGGATTCGCAACTGGCTCAGTCTTTAAAACAATAAAATCTATAGAGAAAATAAAATTTTCAACCTTTATCAGAACATCCTCGACCATTCCCTTAGGGATCCTGAGAGATCTATCGGCTAACTGTAATGTGATCCCAGTAGGTTGAAGTTTTTCTAATCCTAGTTGTTCATACACCGAATATGGAAGGATATTCACACTAGCTCCTAGATCTAGCAAGGCCTTTTTTATATTGGTTTCTCCAATAACACAAGAAATTGTTGGAGCTCCAGGGTCCTTATATTTAATTGGCACATGGCTAGATAGGTATGAACTGACACTTGCAGCCAAAAATGCTTTCTTTGGTACATTAGTGGTCCTTTTTCTAGTGCAAAGATCTTTTAAAAATTTGGCATAAGTTGGAACCTGATGGATTATATCTAAAAGAGGAATATTAACTTGGACTTGTTTAAATACCTCTAAAATTTTGTCTAAATGTTCAGATTTATTGGATTTCAGTCTGTTTGGAAAAGGAGCTCTAGGACTTTTAAGTACTGGACTAGGTGAATTTTCAGTTTCTGGTGCTTGAGGTTGAAAGGTAGTAGTTTTAGAAGGTGACTCGACAGATGAGTCATCTATATCATCAAGTGCAACTACCTTATTGTCTATTTGTTTTCCTGATCTTAAGGTATGAATGGCATTTATACCATTAACTTGGTTTCCTTGTTGGGGTCGTGGACCATTTTGGTTCCTAGGATTTGGCTCATGTTGGCTAGGTAACCTACCATATTCTCGTTCACTAATGGTCGAAGCCAGCTGACTTACTTGCATTTCCAGACGGGCTATAGCTTGGGTGTTATTATTTATGAGTTGACCCGTAGTTTGCATAAAGCTGGTATGTGTTTTCATCATGGCTTCTAGGCTTTTCTCTAAAGAGGTAATTTTTTTGTCATTATCATGGAAGCCTGGCGGGTTGTTCATCACTGGGTTGGACCTTAGATTTTGCTGATTGAAATTTGGATTACCTACATTAGGATTCTGGGACCATGAGAAATTCGGGTGATTCCTCCAACCTGGGTTATATGTGGGTGCATAAGGATTGTTCAATGGTCCTTGATAGGTGGCATTCACCTGTGCACACTCATTCGAGTAGGAACATTCTTCTAAGACATGGTCTGGTGCATTGCACCCTTTACACATGGGTGCAGATATTTGATTTACATTGGCTGGTCTCTGTAATTCTAAGGCTTCCAATCTACGTGTTAAGGTTGCAATCTTGGCCTCTGATGCTAGGGTTGGTTGAATTTGATGCATTCCTCCTCTTGAAGGTGTAGCTTTATCAGGTTCCCTAGTTGTTTCCCACTGTAAATTTTTCTCGGCTAGGTCTTCTAAGAATTGCCAAGCTTCAGTAGTTTCTTTGTCCATAAATTGGCCTTGGCACATGGACTCTAGCATGGTTCTTGAGTTTGAATCTAACCCCTCATAGATGATCTGGCACAGTCTCCAAGTTTCTATTCCATGGTGTGGGCATTGGGTCAAAAGATTCTTGAAACGATCAAAGTACTTCCAAAATGATTCACCAGCTAGTTGGTAAAATTAATTTATTTCATTCTTAATCCTAGCTATTTTATGATGGGGAAAATATTTTTTTAAAAATATTCTCACAAAGCCCTCCCAGGTAGTGACAGAATAGTTTGGCAGACTATAAAGCCACTTCTTAGCATTGTCCTTAAGGGCAAAGTTGATTAATCTAAGTTTGACCTCATCCTCTGTTACTTGCAGTTTCATGGTTGCACATACCTCCTCAAATTCTCTAATAAATATATAAGCATCCTCTAATCCTGTGAATTTTGGAAGCATATTTATGATTTGAGGTTTGATTTCAAAATTGTTAGCTGTCGGTTGTGGCAACCTGATACAAGATGGTTGGATGGAGCCAACTGGATAACACAAATCCTTAAGGGTCATGGGTTGGATTGGTTCAGCCATTGGAACAACAGGAATTGACTCAATCCTAACTAGACGACCCGACACTCTTCTCCACACACGAGGTGTACGGTTCTCGATGTTTATATAATTTTTTTTTTTTTTAATAAAATTTTTATGTATAAGGAAAAGAAAGAAAAGAGAAAAAGTTCTAAAGAGAAGATCCTAAGGAGTCCTAAATCTAAAGAAAAGTAACCAAATTAATTTAAATTTTAAATTTTTTTTTTTTTTTCAAACAAGTGAATCAATAAATTAAACTCAATCTATCCTAGGGTTAACCTAAATCTAGACAGCTCCTAACTGTTCCAAGATGACCCTTCAAACCTTCCAAGTGGAGATTGATCAACTAGTTAGCCAGGTAAGTATAAGAGGTGGGAGGTTCACTCATCGTTGCCTTTCTAGACACCAAACGAGTTGGCCAGGCTAGCAACTGAACCAATTTTAACAAACCACCCTCAGGGACTTGCCTAGACACCAACTAATCAAACAACTCAAACTTGGTAGAACTCTTAGGGTTCCTTATCCTATTGAGCTCGAATTCCTTAAGGTTGACGTCTAATTGATTTTAAGATTAAAAGTCTAGGTAATGCAATATGATGGAGATGGTTTTTGGGCTAAGGAAGGGTAATAAAATCCCCACCTTATCTTGTTAATGGGTTGATGCCCTTAGATTAATTATGAAAATGCAAATACAAATAAACAAGATGACCAAGAATGTAAAAGATTTTAATTTAGAATTTTTTTTTTATTTTGATATTTTACTTCACGATTATGAAATGTCTTTTGTTTTGTTTTATATTTTTTTTTTTTTGTGATTAAGTAAATTCAAATGATTAGGTCTAAAAGCAAAAGTAATTAACTAAAAATAATAAAAGAGAAATTAGAAGCGTACCTGAGTTTTCCAGCAATCACCAACTAAATATAGAAACCTAAAGAAAAAAGAAAGAGAGTTATAACGCACGAAGAACAAATATTTGAAAACAATTTAAAACGCCAATTCCCCGGCAACGGCGCCAAAAACTTGATGTTCAAATCTTAAAATTTGTAAATAAAACCGCAAGCGCACGGTGTGCAGAGTAGCACGACCAGCGAGTACGGGTCGATCCCACAGAGACTTGGTTTTAAAAATGATTTTCAAATCTATGCTCAAGTGAGCTTTAACAAAAATCGAAAGTCGAAAGTTGTTTGCTAAAGACAATAAGACTAAGGATCTAGGGTTTTTGAATCCACTAGATCTAGATTAGGGAATTCTACCTAAAATTTTTCTTATTGATCCTAACGACTACTCCTCTTGTCTTTCCCAAGCATAGATTATGAAGGGACTAAGGCCCAACGATAACCTATCAAGATTCTTTACAGGGGAGTAGTAACTAGGATCCCTTAGGATTTTCTCCTCCTATGCACTGAATCAAGCATGAACTATGAAGGGACTCTGACCCAACTGTAGTTCATCAAAAATTCTTGGCAAAAGAGGAAGAAAAAGAAACCCTAAGAAAAAGAAAGAACCCTATGTAAAATCCCTACTCATGATCTAGCTTCATCACAAACCCTAGAAGGGATGCTTAGCTAGACATGATCTAAATCTACTTACAAAATTTAAATACAGAAAAATAAACTACCCTAATTTTATAAATTAAACTATCCTAATTGCATAAATTTAAACTGCATAATTTAAACTAACCTAATTGCATAAAATTAAATTGCATAAATTAAACTATCCTAATTGCAAGAAAAATAAATTGCATAATGTAAAGAGATGAAATTGCATAAAAATAAGATTTTATATATAAAAAAAATTTATTACAAAAACCTCAAAGCTCGAGGCTTGAAAAGAGAGCTAAAAACCCCATTATCTAGGGTTACAAGCTTGATCGGAAGGAATAATACATAAAACAAGGGCCTTTGGGGGCTTTTTATAGGCATTTGGGGGTTATAAGGTTTTCAAAACTTCCGATGTGGGACTAAGAGGTTTTAGGGGGTTTATGGTGCGCCGATGGGTCCATGGTCTATGCGCCTGTTGCTGTGGACCAGGAGGCTAACCAGATCACCAAATCAGTTGATTTTTGACCAATTTTGATCTGATTTGACTCGGGTTTGACCCAATTGAGTCTTCTTTCTTCATTCTTCAATTCCTGGGTCAATTTAACTCTGTTTTGCATAAAATTTACGCCGTTGGAATCTTCTTTCCTTGTTCTTTCTATTGATGATCTCTTCTTCTGCAAAATATAATAACAAGTATCAATTTCTTAATAAAATTAGATAATTTAGATATTAATTGATACTTTTTATGTCAATTTGTGACATAAATCATTCATCTTCATGAAAAAGATCGTACAACATCCCTACACACCATAAGAGAATCCCATCGAATAGGAGGAGAGGGCCGTAAAATTCTACTTTCTCCTATGATCGGACGGCTATGGAGATCTATCCAATTCGATTACTACACTACTCAAATTTTAGATTAATTATTTAGATCTAATTTAAATAATTAAAATTATATTAAAATTAGATTATATACAAAATATTCATGTCAAGAGCAATGAAGCTCTGATACTATTTGAAAAAAAAACAGGCAGTTCAAAGCATGTATTTTTAAAATTTTTATAGTGAAAGATAATAGATTAAATACTTTAATCTCCTATGCATGCTTTAGATTAGATCTAAACTATTTTTTAAGGATCTATGATATAAATTTTACATACAAAAATTTGATGTAAAATAAAAAACTACATCGATCACATCGATGCCCTAAATCAGATCTAACTGTTAGATCTGATCAGATGAGTTCAGAACTCATTATCTTATCACGGATTGATGATTGCCACTGCTAACAAGTATAGTGTGAGGTTCTTTCTGATGTCAAGCAGCTACACAGTTCATCTGATCTCTACAGATAGTCTACTCGAAGCCTCGAACGGATCATCCTTCCCGAAAGTGTTGGCTCGCGTAGAAGGCATTGAATGGTTGAAATAGGCTCCTTCTCTTGGATCATCCAAATACTTTCAAATCAAAAGATAGAGCTACTCAAGGAGGTGGTGGTATGGGAGACAGGAACAAGATCCTCTTGTATTTTTCTCACACAAAAACTAGAGCTGAAAAAACCCTAGAACCCACCCTAGACCTCATGCCCAAGAAGAAGATTACTTCCTCTGTTTCTCATGCACAGAAGCCTGCCCCCTCTCAGATTTTTCAGGCCCCAACTTAAAAGTTTCTCATGCACAATAAAAACTTATTTGTTGCATAAAAAATTATCCCTTCTTAAGGTAGCATTCCTTGAAAGATAAGGATAAGTTGAGGTGGTATGGTTCAAGTTCAAATGATGGTTTATCCTCATCACCAATTCAAATCAAATTCAAATTTAAACTTGAACCAAACTTCATCCTTATCTATGAAACTCAGAAAGTGGGTGAGAAACATCTGAATGGGATGAAAAAAATTCACATAAGATGCAATTCATACGTGAGAAGAGTGGCCGGCGTTATAGGGAAGAGTCCAACTCGATTTGGACTATAACTTCTCATCCAAGTTCAAATCTTTTTGAATTCAAATTTAAAACCAACCTCATCCTAATCTAAAGGGGATCAGAAGTGGGCATCAATCCTCTTCTGGGCATGATAAAAAATTTGCACAAAAATTTTTCTCGCATGAAGAAAAGAAGGGCACAGAGAAAGGTGGCGTAGGGTTTGTTCAATTTGAATTTGAATTCGAATCTTCATCCAATTAGATTTTTAACTAAACTAAATTAGATTAGATCTAATTAGATCATTGAACCTAATCTAATTAGATAATAAATAGTCTCGATTAAATTCTAATCAAATCAAAAATTAATCGAGCTCAAATCCTGATCAATTCAGGAATCGAATACCCTTAGCGATTAGGTCATCTTATAACCTAATCGGGTCAAACCAAATTGAATCTAATTCAATTAAATTTGATTTAAATCTTAATACTCAATTAAATTAAGTTAATTAATAATCTAATTATTAATCAATTTTTTTATAATTTATCAATAATTAGTGAATTAATTTATTGTAACTTTTGTAAAAGGTTAATCATCAATCGAATTGACAATTATATCTTAAAATGATTCTCAATCATCGATCAGCCACATGATCAGTCAGAGACTCCTTTTGAGTGTGACCCCATAGGTTCAAACCTAAGTCGATAGCACCAGAATAATCTTCTTATACTAATCAAAGTGACCATCTAGCAATGGTACCCAACGTCCAGATAGGTTGAAAGATTGTAAAGCAACATTCAAGAATCTATTGGCATATGGTTACTGTATAATTCATTCTTTTGACCTAAATGTTCAAAGTGACCTAAGATTTAACTATCAATCCTGATATGATCATCCACATTGTATTTCAATTTTTTAAATCTATCACATGGATTATCCTGATCGAGATTTTACTGAATTGAAATACACTGATATATTAACTCCTACTTATTTGGAGGGATCAATTCCATCTTGACTCACACACCAACTTCGTAAGTACTTGACTGTGCTAAAAAATCTTTCATCACTGAATTAAAAATTCAGATAGTTCGGCACCAAAGCACAGTGAGTTGCTTGCAAGTTACCATAGTGATCTCAGGTTGAAGGGATATTTACACCCATATCTATACTCGTTGGTTAAGAAGATAACCAACACACATGACAGACAATGATCTATACTTGATATAGCTATCATCCTAATAATAGTATATCATTTGGTTATGAAATAGGATTTAAGGACTAAATGATATATCCTCCTATATAGATTCAAATAGTTCTAAGAACTTCATCACAAAACAAAAGTTCAAATAAGATGTACACAGAGTGATGAAAAAAATCAAATAATATTTATTATTTTTAATAATTTATATATAATTATAATAATTAACTCAACCATCAACAGACTGATGATTGACTTTGGGACACAATTTCTAACACCACACCAGATCTTACAAAGTATAACAAGAACAGAAAAAAGATTCGGTTGGATCTCTGGAGTATAAAAAGCATCATGGACGTAAAAAGTGCGACCTCCTTGCATCACTAGCTTATACGTGTGGATATCCAGCACATCAATATTAAAATGATTCTCCATGAACATTTTCTTGCTTCCAATAGGTAGCCGACGGTGCTCGACAAACCTCACTTAATCCTTCGCTACATGATCAGTTGCTCCAGAGTTTACAACCCACATAGGAAAAGATTCAGCAACAAGCAATATAGATACGATAAAATAATCAGTATGAGAATTGTGACTACTAAGACTAGGATATATCTTCTTCGGCTCAGTGTACTCTCGAGCAAAGTGTCCTAGCTATCCATAGTTATGGCAAGGCTTTTTAGTCTTATCTTTTTTTCTAGCACGCTTTCCTCTCTTTTGGTGTTATTCTCCTTTGTAAGCGCAGGTCCCATATTCCCTTCTGCTTTGTCAGCTTTCTTGAACTTGGGCCCAAATGTCCTATATGGATTAGTCTCAGTGGCAAAAGCATTGGAAGTTTTAGCAACCTCAAGGTGCTCTTCCTCAAGTTCCAAATGATGTACAATGTCCTCGAGCATTTTCATATTCTCATTGTGCATCGTATTATTTGCATATGTTTCTACGAGTTGGGAAGGGAGCGAATTATAACCTGGACTTGCTGCTCATCAATCAAATTATTGCTAGTAGATTTCAACTCACATATTATGTTTGACATTATCCTCAGGCATTATTTCATAGTTTGGTTATCATGCTTTTGCCAACTGTCAAAATGCAAAGTCAAACTACGCAACCTAGTGGCAAAAGTAGCACCAAATTTAGTTTTCAAAGCTTCCTACATATCATATGTTGTTGCATACTGCTCAAATTTGTATAAGAGATCATTTTGCATGCTGCTCATTAATGTGATATGAGCGATACGATCTTTCTTGAGCTAACTTTGGTAGGCTTCCATCTCTCTATGGCCTTGAGTGCCATTAGCCTCTTTGGGCTCCTCCATGATTTGGGTCAAAATCTCAATGACCTCCTACTTATCAAGTACATATTGAATCTTATGATGCTAGATATCATAATTATCACTGTCAAGTATCTTCTCTTTGTTACAATCAGCAACTATTTATTTTGAGACTATTTCAAACTGAAATATTGTAGCATGCAGAGAAGAGATATTTTTAAATTATTAAATTAGCACCACACACATACATATACATGCAAATCCTGTGGTAGTAAAAACTCTAATTAAATAAAAATCAGACCATAAGCATGTAAAGAAAAAATCTCTATGCTCACAATCATACTACATAAGTTATATCTAATTATTTATATTTTAACTAAGTTGTGCAAAAAGAACACAATGATCAATAATTTATTTGAAGGAAAGACTTCCACTAGATTCAGCATATCAATAAGAATCTCAAATGGAACATGCATTTCCAAATAAATAAGTCATAATCCAATTTATCAAAACAAATTGACTAAAAGGCATAATAGGCTAGTTTACATGCTTGTTACATAGACATGCTAAAAATCAAGAGAAAATATTTTCCTAACAATAGCTAAAAAAAATTATCAATAAGCTTCCAATGGGCTTACTCTAATTTTAGCCTATCGAAAATAGTACCAAATAATTATCTTATGTATAAAATAATTTTAAAAAAATTGCCATAGTTCAAAACATGCTAGTGCATGTGTACCGTGAAACATATAGTGCCCAGACATGGATGAGCGCACTCTTACATATGCCCACACAGCTATCACATACAGATGTACGTGATCTTAGCATGCAGTACAGGTGTTTGTGATCTGCGCATCCATCCAAAATAAATTCTATAGGTGCACAAGGCCATTCATGCATAGTGCTAGATAGATCTGCGCTATCACATGTAGCCTTCTTTTTCTAATTTGAGATGCATAATCAGTTTAACATGCACTCATAGGATGTTAGCGCAGCACATTAATCTACAACCTAAAAGGAACCAAAACTTTTTTTTTAAGTTACTGGACTTGAAAATAGATGGCCAATATCTTAGTCAACCATCCCAAACCAAAAGCCACATCAAAACAAAAAGGAGATGTGACATCGAAAGCCCGTGATGCAATCACATGTCCACACGTGATTATCTTCTTCCTCAAATTGATTTTTAAAATAAAATTTTCAAAAAAATAAAACTTTCATTATATAAACCCAAAAAATATATATAATATATTGTTGGAAAGCTTAATATGAGAGCTTTCTGTTGGTACCAACATTCAAATAAAATAATGACTATATAAGAAGGCTTATTTAATCAAAAGAAAACTACCTTTTAATTTATAAAACATTATTTTGTTCCATCATAAAGGGTGTGAGGCCATGAGAGTTTCCAGATTAAAAGAACATCTGTATAAAAGTAGAGATTTACACAATTTTGGCCTAACTCAAAGTATACAGAAAAATGCCATTAATTGGGTTTTAAGAAACCTAGGATTGCATAAGGAGAGAGAAATATAGTTTTTATCCATGAAACTTTTACTATGTACTAGAAGTCAAACAAGGATCATGGATTTAACATTTGGGGCTCTGACACCATTGTGGGATGGCAAAAAGATATATCTGATTTGGCCTAGTGAAGATGCGTCAAGGCTCTATACGATCAATCCCGACTCGAAATTAGTTGATTCACATGCCCTCTTCTTCTCAGCAACAGTCCGAGGTCTCCGTACACATGATAGGTAGGGTTACAAATGAATCAAACTGATAATCCACCGCACAAGAGCCTCTAGATTCAATAATGATAATGGAGGTATGAAAATTAATCTCTCTATCACTCTGTATGGGATATATGAATTTTAGTTTTTTTGATGATTCTCAATCCCAAAGATCAGTCTTTTTATATAGAGTAAATCTCACTATTAAGAGATAAGAATAAAAGGCTCTTATCTTATTGATTGGTTGTTAACTAATCTCTAAGTTGTTAGTAAGATTATTTCAAATTTAAATTCATCGAATCAGATCCACAAATAGGTACAACCGATTCGGTTCCAACCAAATGCCCACCACTAAGAAATAACCATAATAGAATCACTTTCTAGCCAGATGGAAGTTGCCTTTTAATCATGTATTGCAGCCCTGATTCCCAACCAAGCAGCTGTAAGTTCTGTAAGTGGTACTAATGTAGAAGCCAATCTCCTGTCCCCAACTTATAGCATTTAGCATTATAATCTCGAAAAACATATCCAGCACTACTTTATATGAGACAATCGAAGAATCAAAATTAATTTTAAGAACTCCTAACAGAGGAGGTAGCCACAATACCAGTTTACTAGAAGGAAGAAACTAGCTTGACTACAACTACCCTAGTACTGGATGGAGTCTACTACTTACTCTATAAAGGCTATATAACCAAGCAAACTAAAAAGCATTGAATTGGTTTATCCAGAGATTGGTTTATTTTATTAAATAATCTATCATTGCAAGCTTGCCAAGGCAACCAGGCTGCATATGCCACAAGCTGTTTTGGTCCTTCTTGTACCAAGGCTATTGACAAATAGTCAAGCAATTTCAATAATGAATGAGGATAAAAAGGCACTTGGTACAAAAACCCTACATGAGGCCAATAAGCCCTAGCAGAGGAACAAGTGATAATAGCATGATCACAATCTTCCACCAACCCTAGGCATAAATATATGCTTGATCCTCTACAGAGATAATACTATAGTTAGAAAGCATTACCTAGCAAGGAAGGCATTCCCACCCCTAGCTACCACCAAAATATTTTGATCCGGGGTGGAAGCTACAATCTACAAATCCATCAGAAAGGTATGGTCCCTATCATGTGACTGATGCTAGAACCATCACTTGGAGATATCCACAATGCCACCATAGGAAGTTCATATTTGTCCAAACCATATGATCAGACCAGAGCCCTTTTGCGAGAGGAATAGAGCATATCTAGGTCATCATCTCAGTAGAAAACAAATGTAGCAAAGAATATACATGCCATGTTCTATGATTAGCAATAAGCTGAGCAAATTGCATATCGAGGTTGTGAGCCTCCATATTAATAAAAGAAGGCCATGCTGATAAAGGCAATTAGAAAGCCAAGGATCAATATAAAGATTAATAAATTCTCCAATACTAATTAGCCATTGAAATTGAAATTGCACCTCATGTCCTAACATAAAAATTTTGCCCCCGAATTGATGAACTATTCCTAGGTTTGATATAATTTAGCCAAAAACCTGAAAATTGGTACTTAGCTTTAACTACTTGCACCCATAAACTAGTAGATTCTAGTATAAGCTAAGCAGCAAATTACATAAACACTGATACGTCCATTACATTAATGACTGCAAACCCAACCCACTTTTAGCTTTAGATAAACAAACCTTATCCCATTAATATGATGAAATCAATGCCTATCATGTCAGATGTTCCTGTAAAAAAGGCTGAAACTCCTTTTCAAAAAGCTTATTTAAACCAATAAGGGCATAGAGATGGAAGATAAAAATATAAAGGAATTAAAAATAGCATGGATTAAAGCAAGGTAACATGGCCAACCATTGACAATGTTGTCCATTTCCATGCTGCAATATTATTGGTAAACTTTGTCAAAAGAGATTGAAAATCCAATGCACATAAAGATCTACTAGACAATGGAACCTCGAGATATTACTGTTTTCTAGAAATATAAACAATTTTAAGCACTTGAGATTTAACACTATTAGATGTGCTTAGGCTAAACATGATACGAAAGTTATCATAGTTAATAACTTGACTAGAATGATAGTAATAAGCATCAACAATAGTAGCAAGATAGTCTCTCATCATCGCTTTAGCCACCAATAAACAATCATCTACATAAAATATATGAAAAATAGCTCAGCTTCCTCATGGTCTGTAAGCTCTCAACAAATGTGTCTATAATGCATAGTGCAATATTCTTAGAAAATACTATAAAAAATTGATTTTTAGCGATAAAATTTTAGTGATGAAAATATTTTTCATCATAAATAAGTATGTTTTTGTAATGAAAAAAATTTCGTGATAAAAAATTAAGTATTTATAGTAAAAAAAATTTCATCGTAAAAAGTTAAATCTTTTACGATGAAACTATAATTTTCATTGCTAGAAGTAAATTTTTAACGATGATTTTTTTTTTGTTGCTAGAGTTTTTTTTTTTTTACGATGAAATAAATTTTCATCATCAGAAATAAAATTATTTATGATGAAAAAAATTTTCATCACTAAAAATTAAATTATTTATGATGAAATAATTTTCATTGCAAAAAAATATAGTTTTTGTGATAAAATTTTTTATATTTGGTGATGAAATATTTCATCACTAAATATTATTTCATTGAAAAAAAATTGAATTTTTTATGATAAAATTTTAATTTTTATTGCTAGAAGTATATTTTTAATGATGAAATATTTTTTTGTTGCTAGAGATTTATTTTTTCTGATGAAATAATTTTTTTATCACCAAAAAGAAATTATTTATGATAAAATAAATTTTTTATCACTAAAAATTATCATTTGTGATGAAAAAATTTTCGTTGCAAAAAAAATAGTTTTTACGATAAAATTTTTATATTTGGTGATAAAATTATTTCATCGCTAAAGATTGTTTAATTGAAAAAAAAATTATTGTTTTAGGGCAAAATTTTGCCCCTAAATGCGAGATCTCCCTCTCGCTGTCCCACATCGCCGACACACCGCTCCCTTCCCAGTCAAGCTTGGTGCCGGCCGTCGTCCTTCCTCTCCGGTCAAGCACGCCATCGGTCGGATTGAAGCCCTCCCCCATCGACGTCCTCCCTCCACGCCACCGTGCAGGCCATCGCCCGTCTCTCTCTCGCTCTCTCATGCCACCTCCACCAGTCCTCTTCCTCCCTCCTGGTCGAGCTCGACACCGACTGTCGTCTCCCTTTTTGATCTAGCGCGCCATTGGTTGGGTTGAAGCCCTCCTCAATCGGCATCCTCCCTCCACGCCACCATGCCGATCGAGTCGCCCATCTCTCACTCTCTCACGCTGCTGCCACCGGCTTCTTCCTCCCTCTCCGATCGAGCTCGACGCCGGCCATCATCCTCCCTCCAATGCCACCAATCGGATTGAAGCCATCCATGCCACCACACCACCTGAATCGAGGCCATCATCATCATCCTTCCTCCACGCCATCGCATCGATCGAATCGAGGCCACCACCGTCATCCTCCCTCCACCACTGCCATCATCTTCCTCCCGATTTCTCCCTCCCTCCCTCACTTTCTCTCTCTCCCTCTCTCTCTTACGATTGTTCTTCCCCTAGGGCCGTCGCCATCGCCATGCTGCCATCACTGTCATCCCTCTTTGAAGTCCACCGAGTCGCGATCTCTTAGGTATATATGGCTCTCTCTGGCCGTGTCTCTCTCTGGCTTTCTCTCTCTTATAGTCCACTGGTAGGTCGCCGCCATGCCGCGCCACCATTGCCGTCACCATCACTGCATAGCCACCAGCGTCTGCTCATTTCGGTACCCATCTCTCTCTCTCTGTGGGATTCATAGAAGAGTTGGAAGATTAGGCCAAAAAATTTAAATTTTTTTAATTTTTTAAAATTTTATTCTCCCTTTTTAATTGATTTTAGTTTTATGCATGATTATTTGTTGTTCTACTCTGAAGCATAGTTCATGATCTGAAAATAGTTTAAAAATAATAATAATAATATATTAATTATAGCATAATAAATTTATAAATCTTAGAATTTCTATTCGAGGATAGCGTATACAACCAATATTTATTTTCAATGAAAAAAATATTGGTGCTGTACACACTATCCTCGAATTATCCTTATGGACAGTTTAGGCACGTGAGTGAATTTTATATTGCATACCATGTGCTTCTACATTGAAAAATTTTATCGATATTTTTGGTCATGTTCTCTAGATACATAGCATAATTTTAGTATTTATGTATCTGGGGAACTATGTCGAAATACTGCCGAAATTTTTTTGATGTAGAAGATATATATTGCAATATTAAATTCTTGCGTTCCTGAATGGGATAGGACCATCATCCTATAGGTAGGGAAAATCAATTATTATTACATAAGATTGATTGTATAATTTGCATCATAAATATATAGGCATGGATCGTGGTTGGATATCATTGTACGATAAGTTCTGTCTTGCCAGATCGTGGTTGGATTGTGGTTGGATATCTTGCCGAATGATCATAAATGGAGGAGAAGTCTTAAGTTCAACGCAGGCATGAACGATGTGCCAACTAAGGTTTTGGTCTATGGATAATATTTTAAATCAGCTACCGACCCATAGGATGTCATATTTGTAAGGGTCGGCTCGCCAAGTAGGCATGCAAACAAGTATCAAAAATTGAAGAAAAAAGAGCAAGTTGTTCGATCTTCTATATTGAAAAATGCTTCTTCTTCGACACAATCTTGACATCATGCACATTGAAAAGAATATATTTGATAATATATTTTATACCATTCTCAATATCGAAGGAAGAACGAAGGATACCGTGAAGGCTCATCTTGACTTGGAGGACAGAAAGGAATTACATTTGATTCGACAGGGGGATAGGCTGGTGAAGCCATTGGCATGTTATGTACTGAACCGAAGAGAGAGAAATTAATTTCTCATATATTTGAGGTCAGTGAGATTTTTTGATGGATACATCTCAAACTTGAAATGAGGCTTCAAGCTGAAAGATGGGAAGATCGTCAGGATGAAAAGTCATGATTGCCATGTGCTTCTACAACATGTGCTCCTAGTTGGTTTGCATGAATTATTATCAGATAATGTGTGTGATGCATTACTTGATCTAAAAACTTATTTTCGGGACTTATGTACGAAGACGTTGAGGCAAACTTAGATCGACATATTGAGAAAAGATTATCATTACTCTCTTAAGCTCGAGATGATATTCCCTTCTGTCTTCTTTGATATCATGGTATATCTTTCAGTTCATCTTCCATATGAGGCTAGACTGGGTGGATCAGTATATACAAGTGGATGTACCCAATTAAAAGATAATTGTATGATATTATAATATTTATTATTTATTATTATATTTTTATTATATATGTATATCAATTGATAATTTATTGGATAGGAAGATATAGAATATAAGAGTACCGTCACTAACAAAGCACGGCCCAAAGGTTCAATAGCAGAGGCACACATTATGAATAAATGTCTGACATTCTTCTCTATGTATCTTCGGAGAGTGGAGATCAAATTTATGAGGCCATAATGGAATGTCGATGTTGACGATATTCTGATCGATGGATTGTCCGTGTTCTCCAATGTTACCCAACCATATAGTAAGAAAGATTTTTGAATGTTGACACCACAGAAAATAGACGACATGTATTGGTATGTGCTAAACAATTGCGAGGAGGTGGAAGCGTACATGATATGAGTATATACATTTAATTTTTTTATTGATATATGCATGAATGTACATACTCGTAAACTCTAAATTAAAATATACATATTATTACTATATCACTTCAGTGAGTACGAAAGTGAGCTCAGAAGAATCAATCCTACATTAGCAGCGGCACACATAGAAATCAATTCGCATCATGGTTTGACGAATAGATAAGTTATGTTAATGTTCCCATGATTTAAAGGTTCGTTTATATAGTATTTATTTTGTCAAACTTAATCTGCTTATTGTTCTTTTAATTGTAGATAGCTTAGCTACGTATAGACAATCCTAACTGTATCAGTGATGACTTAGCTGCACTTGCACAAAATCTGATAGATGTATATCGGTATATTCAACATGTATAGTCAATGATGTACGGTTCCTAACAAAAATCATGATCATGATCGAACCACACAGAATTATGGAATAAGCATGGAAGGTGAGCACAAGGGTGAAATAATAGATTTTTTTAGTGTTCTGTATGAGGTTATAGAGCTGAGATATAGTGGTCTTCGATGGGTCGTGTTATTCAAGTGTCGATGGTATGATTTAGGACGACACAGACCAATTGTTATAGACCCTCAACTCATTAGTGTCTACACTAGTTACGTGTGGTATGAAAGTGATCCTTATATTTTTGCAAAGCAAGCGAGACTAGTGTGGTATATTGATGATACCAAAATGAAAGAGCCTTGGCGAGTTGCAATAAGGGCTCAGCATAGATATTTATTCGATCCCACATTTTTCACATGCCCGAATGATGAAGATCTAGAGAATGAAGTCCGTGCAACTATTAAAAATGAAGCATATCAAATGCAAGCACCAGATAACATATTAGTGCTAGATGATACGATCGACATAGGATAATTGCAAAGAGATGACTATGAACTGAGGATGTTCCTATTGTTGGAACGTCGGTAAGGGCACAAGCACGATCCAATAATAATTTGGGATTACAATCACATGTGGATGATGACTTCATCAATGACGATGATGATGGCACTTCAGGGTCATGCCTTCTATGAGTCCTGCTAGGGACGACTATATAGATATGAGTTCAGATTCTGAGAAAATAATTAATATGAATAAGTAATTTAATTTTTTTTTGTTACATCATGTAATATTTGAGTTTTTTTATTACATAATGATTTAAATTATTTTAATCATTGCAGCATCATGGCTGGTCCTGAACATGGACATTCGCGAGGTAGACAGCAGGTCCCACTTGATGACACGATGAGTCAGAGGATTTAGATGAGACTCAGTTGTCCAAATCCATAGAGCAGACTAGTGCTCAGCCAAAGCCTGCCCAATCGGAGGTTATGGCATCGTAGCATCATCCTCCTGTAGGTACATCTCTATCAATTTATAAATTATGTATATTTTTTTATTATATATATCTATTGGTAGATGATATATGTTCATTTCATGAATTTTTATATGCAAGAACACAGCAGCGACACACAGTGCGTGGTCCTAATAAGGGCCTTATTTTAGAAAAATACGTGCATACGCACAATAAAAAATAAAAGTATAGATATTTTGGGATCATTCGATTAGCACAGAGGCTAGTATAGTCACAAACGAGATTAGTCTGTATTATGGAATCATTTTTCATAGATTGTCAAAAGTTTCAAGCATGTAGCCCCTCGATACTGTGATGTCCTAGTCTTCACATCAAGGTAAGAATTTACTTCGAATGTCTTGCACAGCATTACATGATCCATATTATTTTTTGTTATATGGATAATTCTTTATTATATAAATAATTCTATATATTTGCTTTTTGTTATGTTGAATGTTCATATGTGTAGGATAATATTGACTTCGAGGATTGCACTGATGAACAAGTGATGGCATGTATTCTTAAAATGGTTGCAAATAGATATAGTGATCGATTGACTCTGTGACCCAGCCTTATAGAAATTAGGCTAGGTCTAGTGACGATTGGCGGTGGTTATGCGAGCATTTTGGGAGTGAGGCATTTCAAGTATGTTTAGTATTTCAAATTATTTTGATATTGTTATGTCCTTTATTGATTATAATTGTATGTATTTTTAGTGACGATCGGAGACGAATAAGGTGAACAGGAGTAAGATTGATTCTATTCACATGCAAGGAAGTATCTCTTTTACACAGAAAATGAAGAGGATGGTACGTAACTACAATTGCAATTATACTTTGTAAGATCTTATTAAATATTTAAATTATTTTGATATCTTTTTTTTTTCTTTTGTTTGAATAGGGACTATTTGGGGTCGACGTTTATGATAAATTTTATCAAAATAAGAGTGACGAGTTTGTGACTGAGGAGGTGAGGCAGCGTCACGTAAGTATCATTACTCTACATTTTGAATGCTTTTAAAGACTTTGAAATAAATTTATGGTGTTATTTGGTCTATTGTGAAGGAAAAAATATTACAATTGAGAGAGCAGGTGACGAGAGAGGTTGGATCTGACAGCGATGCTGGATCGCAACAGGTTTGTTCGATGATAGATGATGCGATCCTAGATGCCATTCTCAGACGGCAGCTAGGATCTGAGCATAGTATGCGATCAAAAAAATCTCACAGTTCATCGTCCGATCGATCTGATGATGCCTCGATGTCAGAGGTAGTTAGGACATCGATGAGCATAATGCAGGATCAAATTACTTACTGGATGAATCATAGTCAGACACTTGAGAGGATAGTGGCTGCGATGGTGGAATGGCTCGTATCAATGCCTCCAAGTTAGCACCTCTACAGTCACATGATGCTGTCTCTGTACAGCGATCATGACACACATCGGACCAAAAATCGATGCTTGGAGGAGAGAACGAGGCCAATGACTTTGATGATACATAGTTTGTAGTTTTTTTAAATTTTAAATGGTGTATGAACTCATATTTTTGTATATGACAATGATGGCTATGAAACTTATTGCTATTTAAAATTACTATTTGAAATTTAAATATTTTTATTGTGTTAATATATTTTTATGTAAAATATATTTGATCTGATGAAAATTTATATTTAAATAGATACTTTCATGATAAAAAAATAAAAAATATTTTATTTCATCCATAATCTAATTTAGGATGAAATATTAATTTTATCATAAAAATAATTAAAAAATTTTAACGATCCTAAAATATTCAAATTTTTACTATATATTGCGATGAAATTTTTTATTTCATTACTAAAATTACGATGAAAAGAATTTTCGTCGCTAAAAATAATTTTTTTCATCACAAATTTTATTTTTTTTAATTTTTTTTTGCGATAATTTTTTTTCATCACAAAATTTGTGATGAAATTTTTTTTCATCGCAAAATTTGTGATGAAATTTTTTTCATCACAAAAATTGTGACAAAATTTTTTTTCATCGCAAAAATTGAGATGAAATTTTTTATTTCATCACAAAAATTATGATAAATTTTTTTATCATAAATTTAGTACAAAATTTAATATTTCGTTGTTAATTTAGCGATAAAATTTGTTTTCGTCACTAAATTAGCGGTGAAATTTTTTTTTTGTCGCTAATTTTTGGATGAAATGCTATTTTTTGTCGCTAAAATTAAAAAAAAAGTAAAAATTTTAAACGAGTAACAATTAATTTTTGATGATGAAATATTCTTCATCATAATTTTAACGATGAAAGTTTAAGCTCTTGCAATAAAAATATTTCGTCGCTAATGCTGCGAACTTTTTCGTCGTCCAGTTGACTACTTTTGACGACGAAATAAAATTTTTTTGTCGCAAAGATCTTTTGCTATGAGGCTTTCTCGATAAATTTTTAGCAACGAAAATTTTCATCGCTAATAGTTTTAGCGATGAAAATTTTATCTTTAATGACGAAAAAATTTCATCACAAAAAATTTTCTAAAATAAAATAAATAAGTATATTGTAAGAGGACAACCTTATTGAAGGCCATGAGTGACTAAACAATTCAGTATGCGACCCATTTATCAATAAGGCAAATTTGGATTTAAAACACATGCTTCTATCCATTGCACAAACTGATGATAAAAGCCAAGCTGCAAAAGAACTTGACTCAAGAAATTTCAATGCACCCTATCATAAGTTTTCTCATATCAAGTTTTAGCATCATCAAGCTTCTAGATCGAGGGGCCCGAAGTAAGGAATGCAAGCCTTCTTGTGCTTACAAGATATTATGAGCAATATGCCGGCCATGCACAAAAGCTGCTTGCCTTGCTGAAATTTAAGAAGGCAAACTCAACTTAAGCTTATTAACCACCACCATAGCCACCAACTTGTAAACTATATTACATAGGCTGATCGGCCGATAACCAATTGCAATTTGAGGATGAAGCTTTTTTGACAATAAGGTGATTTAAGTTTTCTTCCAAGATTCTGGCATCTTGGAGGTTTGAAAAAAATATTTGATAGCAAGCACAACATCTGTTTATGCAATAGAATAATAATGCTAAAAAAAGAAAGGTGGAAAGCCATCTAGCCTAGGAGGTTTATTAAGATGCATACTCATTAAGGCCTACTCAATTTCCCCTCCATGATTGTCTTAAAGATTCATTCTATTCTGAAGTGACAACAGGCGTTAGAAAGGAAAGTCAATATGTCTTAAAGCTTCTTTCACCGACATTACATAAAATGATTTAACAAGATTGCCTTAATAGCTTCGGTCTCAGTAAGATATTCTCCTTGATTATTATAAAAATAATAAATTTTATTTATTCTTTAATGAAAAATGATAAAAAAAAATTTAGTATTAGCATCACCCTCTTTTAACCAGATAGCTCGTGACTTCTGACACCAAAGAATTTTCCTATTGATACAAGATTCCATGATATTTTCTAAGCAAAGACAATAAGTACACATATGCCAAGAAGGCCACCCAGTTGTGCTTCAACGGTTTGCAGTTGATAAATGAGATTATACAGTTGCTGGCCATGTGTAAATAGATTTCCAATGCTCTTCTTCCACCTTGGAACAACTCTGTGTACATTATTAAACAACAGATCAGTTTGATCCCAAGTGTATGATGCCCATGACAATATCAAGCATGCCGGAGAAAGTGAGGATCACGTCTAGACCAAATTTCTCAAACCTAAAAGATAATGGACCTTTACTAACTTTATCATGATAGATAGTAGTAATGGACAATGATCTGATATGAATTGAGTAAAATGCATTACCATTAGTCCAGATAAAGATCCATCTGAAGATCTGATACAAATACACTATCAATGTGTTCCCATACCCTTGCAAGACTAGTTTGATTGTTACACCATATAAACTTAAGCCCCTAGAAATCCAAATCCCATAACAAAAGATTGAAACTCTCAATGCCACGATTAATCCACCATATGTAAGACAATTAAAATCCCAAGTTAATTTGAGCGATATACTTAAGAAATTGCCAACCCAAGCCCAAACTTGACTATGCTCTGATGCAAAAGTACTAGCATACACAACCCCCAAAATTTAGATAAGTTTTTTTGGAAACGAGATGGCACCAAAAGCTATTTGTCTATTTATAGGAATAATGGTCACAACCTCCAAATTTTCTTCCATGCAACCACAATAGACCTCCCACCCATGACCCAAAAAAAATATTGGATTTCGGTTAATGCATGCTTAGGTAACCTAGTCTCCAAAAAAATACAACACATTTAGATTATATTGATGCATTAACATTTTGGTATAATTAGCAAATGGGGGTTTTGGTGCCCTCCAGCAATTCCATACCATTAATCTCATGGAGAGGAATTAGCAGGGTCATGGGCTAATCTCGGTTACATTCTCATAATACTTGTATTAGATGAGGACTCAGCTTGTATAGCCATTAGAAGAGCAGGGCAATCAGTTGAAACCATATCACTAGCAATAGTAGATTGAAGTTAGTGAAAGATTGAATCATGTGAAGCAAGTATAATGTCTTCCTTATGTATTACATCATCACAAATTGGAGGATGTACAACTAACATGACATTGAACTCTTACTTTTTCCTACTAGAAGATCAATCCATCCCACTACGTACCAGTTTCCATACCTTCATGACATTAGTATTGTTGAGATATACCGACTAACCCCCATACACCGACTTACCCTCGGACCGGTCTGATCGACTTCGATGGACGACTCCGACCGACGACTCCGACCGACGTCCGACTCTACCGACCGCACCGACCGACCGAGCGGCCGAACCCATATTACCGACTCACTGTCGGGGGTGGCAGCCGACATCCGACTTAAGCAAGGCACCAGACCAGCCGACGGTGCCTCTGGATCATCACCCGACGTCCCGACAGTCGAATACCGACGTATGGTCGGCCAGCTCCCCCAAATGCCGTACGACTGCTGAGGGCCGCCGTCCTGACAAAGGCATGCGGCATAGCCGTCCTGAGACATTGTCCTGCCAAGGACATAGATTAATCCCAGCGATGTGACGGTCCATGACGATTTGACAATCCGTGGTGACTCTGACAGTCTCCGACGACTTGACAACTCCCCCAATTGTCTGCGCCATTAATGACGGCGCTATACCGCGCTCTACTATAAAACGGAGAAGGCAATAGTGCTGCGGAAGAGGTTCTTTCGAAACCCCTGAACTCCCCCCTCTCTAGCTCTCTTTCTCGCTAAGCTCTTTGATTCTTTTCTACTGTTGCCTAGTCTCCTCTCTGACTTGACTATTCGGAGGGTCCCCGTCGGAGTCACCTCCGGTCAGTGTGGACTTCTTTTGCAGACGCTCGTTCCCGATGACCAGGCGACGAGGGGATTGGCCGCAACAGGTTTGGCATGCCAGGTAGGGGGATGCTCGACAAAGGTAAGATAGCAAGCTCCCTAGAGCTTCAGAGACCTCTCGAGATAACGAAAATCAGAGCTCAGCGATCGAGAGTTACCGGATCGGCGAGATGCTCTCTCCGTCGAGAAGAGCCCTCTCCTTCACCCTCCATGGTGGAGACCAGCTCTGCGCACCCGACGGTAACCACGGAGGCACAGATCGCGGCGATTGTGCGGTAAATGACCGTCCTGACAGATGCAGTCAAAAATCTCCAGCAGCGACCGACTCAGTTGCCACGACCGCCAGTGGAACAATCGGTGGTGCATTCCATGCCGTCCAAAAGCAGCCGCCGACGCTTGCGTCCACTTCCATCTCCTCCTCAGGAGCAGCCGTCTCACCACTCCCACCGAGAAGGGGAGAGGCGGCCACAGCGTGATGCCCGTCGGTCTCGACGTCCCTCTCCTTCCCGGTTGGAGCGAGCGAGGAGGGAGAAGCGACCGCGGACGCCGTCCGCCTCACTCTCAAATTCATCGGGAGGATCGACTCCTGAAGTTTCTCAACATCGACGATTAAACGACTACGAACGCAGGTTCGAGAAAATCGACCATCGGCTTGCTCAACTCCAGACGGATGGCCAAAAGTCTTCGAATGACGTCGACTTTCGGACCACCCAACCTCTCTCCCGATTCATCCTCGACGAACCGATCCCTAGTCGGTTCAAGATGCCTCATGTGGAGCCTTACGACGGCTCCACCGACCCAATCGACCATCTAGAGAGCTACAAGGCTCTCATGACAATCCAAGGGGCAACCGATGCCCTCCTTTGCGTCGGCTTCCCCGCCACACTCCGCGAAGCTGCCAGGGCCTGATTCTCCGGCCTCCGCTCGAAAAGTATCCACTCCTTTGGACAGCTCAAACATTCTTTCGTGGTCCATTTCAGCACCAGTCGGAAGCCGTCACAAACCTCAGACAGTCTTTTCTCCCTCAAGCAGGGAGAAAATGAGACTCTACGACACTTTGTGGCCTGATTCAATACGGCCACGCTTGAGGTCCGGGACATCAATGAAGACATGGCTATTTCGGCCATAAAGAGGAGGCTAAGGAGGTCCCGATTTACATACTCCTTGGACAAGACCCTCCCCCGGACGTGCGTCGAATTGCTGGTGCACGCGTACAAATACATGCGCGCAGACGAAGGAGCTTCCGATCGGTGCCTGACCGAGGGCACGGGTCAGAAGGAGAAGCGAAAGAAAAATCGGATTCCAGCTGAACCCAGTGGGCCCCACCGATAGACAGGTCTTGCCCCGATAATGGAGTCTGAGACCGACGCAACGCAGGTATGACTCCTACACCCCTCTCCCCGCTTCTCGTGTGCAGATCCTGATAGAGATCGAAGGAGCGGAGTATCTACGATGGCCTCGATCTCTGAAGGCAAAGGGCCTCGACCAACGTAACTTGATCGCCAAATCTACGACGGCCTCGGCCTCTGAAGGCAAAAGGGCCCCGACCAATACGGCTCGATCGTCGATCGTCGAATCAATGGCTCGATCGCCGATCGTCAAACCGACGGCCTCGACCTCTGAAGGCAAAAGAGCCTCGACCAATACAGCTCGATCGTCGATCGCTGAATCAATGGCTCGATCATCGATCGTCGAACCGACGGCCTCGATCTCTGAAGGCAAAAGGGCCTCGACCAATACGGCTCAATTATCGATCGCCGAATCAATGACTCGATCATCGATTGCCGAACCGACGGCCTCGGCCTCTGAAGGCAAAAGGGCCTCGACCAATATGGCTCGATCATCGATCACCGAATCAATGGCTCGATCATCGATAGCCGAACCGACGGCCTCGATCTTTGAAGGCAAAAGGGCCTCGATCAATACGGTTCGATCGTCGATCGCCAAATCAATGGCTCGATCACCGATCACCGAACCGACGGTCTCGGCCTCTGAAGGCAAAAGGGCCTCGACCAATACGGCTCGATCGTCAATCGCCGAATCAATGGCTCGATCACCGATCACCGGACTGACGGCCTCAGCCTCTGAAGGCAAAAGGGCCTCGACCAATACGGCTTAATCGTCGATCACCGAATCAATGGCTCGATCACCGATCGCCGAACCGACGGCCTCGACCTCTGAAGGCAAAAGGGCCTCGATCAATACGGCTCGATCATCGATCGTCGAATCAATGGCTCGATCACCGATCGCCGAACCGATGGCCTCGGCCTCTGAAGGCAAAAGGGCCTCGACCAATACGGCTCGATCGTCGATCATCGAATCAATGGCTCGATCATCGATCGCCGAACCGACGGCCTCGGTCTCTGAAGGCAAAAGGGCCTCGACCAATATGGCTCGATCGTCGATCGTCGAATCAATGGCTCGATCACCGATCGCTGAACCGACGGCCTCAGCCTCTGAAGGCAAAAGGACCTCAACCAATACGGCTTGATCGTCGATCGCCGAATCAATGACTCGATCACCGATCGTCGAACCGACGGCCTCGACCTCTGAAGACAAAAGGGCCTCGACCAATACGACTTGATCGTCGATCGCCGAATCAATGACTCGATCACCGATCGTCGAACCGATGGCCTCAGCCTCTAAAGGCAAAAGGGCCTCAACCAATACGGCTCGATCGTCGATCGTCGAATCAATGGCTCGATCATCGATCACTAGACCGACGGCCTCGGCCTCTGAAGGCAAAAGGGCCTCGACTAATATGGCTCGATCGTCGATCGCCGAATCAATGACTCGATCACCGATCGCCGAACCGACGGCCTCGGCCTTTGAAGGCAAAAGGGCTTCGACCAATGCGGCTGGCTAACTTGCCAATTTAGCTTCGACTAAGAAAGGGCAAAACGCCAAGACAACCGTGACATACCCGTCCGACCAAGGTCTGGGCAATGGGTATTTGACTTGCGACATACCGACTGGATCACGATCGATCGAAGGATATTCGGCTTGCCACCATTTATCATACGTCCCAACGTGCACGTCCGACCAAAGACCGAACGATGGATATTCGACTTGCCATCGTTATCCTATCCAAATACGTCAGACGCTACTTGACTCTGCGGAATGATCGTGTCGATGAGCAATGTTCGAAGGTTGGTCGACCTCCGACCCGACGTGCACACTCGACCTACAGTCGGGATGACCAACATCGGATAGTTCGTTGATGCGATCGCCAGAGTCAGGGCAAGACATGACGGAAAACCACTCCTTTCGCCCGAAGCCGTCGCCCACGTGTTCACGCAAGCCAACACGACATCGGACTCAGGAGTGGGGGGGGCAACTGTTGAGATATACCGACTGACCCCCATACGCCGACTTACCCTCGGACCGGTCTGATCGACTCCGACAGACGACTCCGACCGACGTCCGATTCTACCGACCGCACCGACCGACCGAGCAGCCGAACCCATATTACCGACTCACTGTCGAGGGTGGCAGCCGATGTCCAACTTAAGCAAGGCACCAGACCAACCGACGGTGCCTCCGGATCATCACCCGATGTCCCAGCAGCCGAATACCGACGTATGGTCGGCCAGCTCTCCCAAAAGTCGTACGACTGCTGAGGACTGCCGTCCTGACAAAGGCATGCGGCATAGCCACCCTGGGACATTGTCCTGCCAAGGACATAGATTAATCCCAGCAATGTGACGGTCCACGCGATTTGACAATCCGCGGTGACTCTGACAACCTCCGACGACTTGACAACTCCCCCAATTGTCTGCGCCATTAATGACGGCACCATACCGCGCTCTACTATAAAACGGAGAAGGCAGCAGTGCTGCGGAAGAGGTTCTTTCAAAACCCCTAAACTCCCCCCTCTCTAACTCTCTCTCTCGCTGAGCTCCTTGATTCTTTTCTATTGTTGCCTAGTCTCCCCTCTGACTTGATCGTCGGAGGGTTCCCGTCGGAGTCACCTCCGATCAGTGCGGACTTCTTTTGCAGGCGCTCGTTCCCGACGACTAGGCGATGAGGGGATTGGCCGCAACAAGTATGCACATGAGACAAGGAAGCCAAAGGATCAACATTATGCTCTGCTTTCGATATATGTCAAACTATTCCTAAGTAACACTTTAGTTTGCAGCAGAGATCCTTCTCCTAACAAAGTTTAGGAAGTATGATTTTTATTTTTTAGTAGGTGAGCTTTAAATACCAAAGACTTAGTAATCTTCATGGATTATGGATCTTGATATTGTGTCTCTTTAGTCTATGAGCTCATCAGTGGAGAACCTATGGAAGCGTTCCCAAATAACTAAGAGACCGCCATTTGAGGTTTAGATAAGGGGTGCTTGGCTGTCTTCTTTAGTCGAGACCATCCTGGAGCAGATTGTCCACCACATAAATAAGAAATAAAAGAGTCTGTAGCCCTTGACCAAGCATCGAGGTAATCGGAACCCTAGATGGTTGGATTAGAGACCATAAATTATAAGAAGTGAACCACTAGAATTCGAGCATCCACAAGCTTCTGGGATGATCCCAATATGGCCATAAGCATAATAGGTGTCAGGTAATTCTTCATAGATGAACTATTATTAAAGAAAAGCATCATGGACCTTCACCCTTGCCCCTGGATGAATAGTTTTAGTTAGATCTAATAGGACACAAGCATGACCATACCCTATTCTAGCGGAAGTAATAGTCCAATCATAGAAAAAAAAGGCTTACCCACTTGAGCCACAAATTTAGAATTTTTTTAGGCTCCCATAACTCTAATGAGAGATTTGGCAACCTTACCTATATCCATGCTTGTGCGACAATGTCACAACCAAGCCAAAACCTAGGATGCCATGGTTGTAGGGCTAACAATTACCTAGTCAATGACCATGGACCCTTGTCAAGGATCTGGGTCATAGCTTCATCAGATGGACATTGAAATAGCACCAAACCCTTAGACAATGTAAAAACCTGAAAATCCTTGTCTAAATTTCATCCAAATTTCATCTCTTTTTCTATAAATCCTAAAAATGATCCATGACCTAAGAACTTAATGTTCCAACAAATAGTAACTTGCTTGATATCATCAGCAGAGAACAATATAGCCTTTGAAAACTTATGCTTAAGTAGAACCACCTCTTCTTCTATGGCCTTTGAAGTCTCCCAACAGAATCTTTGAAGGTCTTGCACCAGCTATGACTAGAGACGATTGGTCTCCATCAGTCTTCCACCCATAGAAGAAGATCGAGGAGGAGATGCCTTAAGCTCTTTGTTAGATACCGCCGCACTTTAGATTCAATGAGGAAACCCTTGCCAAACTCAACTATTTGCACTCCATTATGGTTGATTTGACCATCAATTTTGCCTTCGAAGAGGGTGAAACCATAATCACACACTTTCCTTTCTTAGTCTTACTTTTTCCTCTCTTAGAGATTTCACTTCTATCTCTTTATTTTCATAGCCATTGAAGTACAAATTAGAATCACTCCCCATCAAGTACTTGGGTCTTCCTCTCTTTACAAAAGGCTTAGGAGATGTGTTGGGCTATCTTAGATAGAAATTTTTGACAAAAAATTTGCTAGATGGTATGCTAATTTCAATAGATTACTTTGCAAGCGACAACTAGTTCAGGGCTCCATTTGCTAGCTTCACAGATAATTTCATTACCTTCATAAGCAAGATCACGTGTTTTATTATAAGCTTGTACATATGCTTCTAAAGCCAACGGATTAGCTACTATACCGGATGCATTTTTTCCAGGATATCCTAAAGTTTCTCCACTAAACTGTAGTATGGAATCATCTTGAATGATTTCGGTCAAAGTAGGCATATGCCAAACAAGAATACTAGATAGTTGAAAAAATGTTAAATAGTTTCAATTCATGGTTAGTATTGTTTACTTTCCTCATCCGACTTGCAAATATATTAGATCAAGACTTGGCATGCATGGCCCAAATATAACTCAGTTGTATTTAGGATCATAATTTGGACCCAAGCCCAACCCATTGGTTGATGAGGTCATTCAATGGTTCATTCAACCATAAAAAGACAAAAAATAGATGCAATAGGTCATTCAAGTTGGGTCAAGGTCAAGCATGATCTAACTTCACTTAGGTTGGGACTTCATCAAGCCTAGAATGCAATGTAGATCAAGCATTTAGCAAGCTTCTTATGAGTAAAAAAATAGTAATTGGTAATCAAATGTGAAATCATTAGAGTTTTAATTAAACCCAAACATGTTCCAACTTAGAACATCAATTTTCATTTTCATAAAACTTCTTTAATATAATCGAAGAAAATGAATATTTTAATATACAAGTTTGTAGACTACAAATTTAAAATATAATTAATTAATATGCTTGATAGTACTATATGTTTGCAAACTATAATTTTAAAGAATAGATAATTAACAAACCGAATTCATCATGAAATAAGCATCCATTGAAATAAATTATAAATATTTAGCCATAATTAGGTAAGACGAAGTGAGAGGATGCAATATACTTGAGGAGAAAGGAGGGCAAGTGTTTTAGATGAAGGTTCATGCAACAAATTAGAAATGGTATTCAAGATGAAGAGAAGTGTCTTATACAGTTTAGATATTCGCATTGGGTCAATTAGGGTATATTTCAAAATTGGCTTAGACTCTAATATGTTACGGACCAAGTCATAGGTCAAAAATTACAATACTAAGAAGTAACATAGTTTTAAAATAGTTCCAATTCTTGATCCTAACCCAAGTCACATGTATTCAAAACAGGCTTGGGTTTGATCTAGTTGACTATCAACCAAGATTGGTTATAGGTTGACTCGATCTATTTGTAGCCCTACTCTGCTATCTTATCTCTTATTGCACATACATGGATCCGAAAGATGATTGTTTGATTAAGAGGGTTTTCATTTAAAGATGCTTTTTGTATCTTCATTTTTCTCTTTTTGTGTCTCGGAAGCTAGAGGTTATTTTGCAGAAATTAAAAAGGAAAATCAACTTAGTGTCATCAACTTAAAAGATTTTAACCAAGCTCTCCTCATAATGTGGGGCTAAGATTGTTGGTAGATCAAGATACTTCTATAATTTCCATTATGTGACTAAACAAGGGTCTAATTTTCAGATATTTTCTCAATAAGATCTTTTTGTAAACTAAAGAGGTCTAAATTCCATGTTTATACCCATATTTGGAAGTAAGTTGTATAAAAAGAAGTTTTCATTTGGCCAGCTAATGAGAATGAACTAGATAAAGGAAAAGTTAAGATTGTCAAACAACATAAGCAGCTCAAGAAAAGCTTAAATCAAATTCAATTTGAGACTAAACAAATCAAGGTTGAACCAAAAGAACGAGCAAAATTTAATTTTAGTGGAGCCAAAAATGTACCCACCTTGATCAGGCTGGGCTTGAAAGGCTCAAATATATTTATATGCAACATGGATATATTTGTATTTTATGCAATATTTATTTCAAAGATCATGGACTACTATAATCAGTGTATATTGCTCATTATGAATCAATTAAAAGTAAATTCCATAGGCAAATGAATATTCGTTAGCAGGATGCATTTCCTTCTAACCTTCTACTCCTATCAATGTTATGATTAGAGAGAGCAGCATGGGAAGGCATCCTTGCAGCTGTTATACTACTCCCAGTTGAGACACATGTGTTGAAGGAGATTGATTTTGCCATTTATTGGATTCAGCAAATATCAGCAAGCCAATCTATTTTCATGACCAATCCTTAATGATAGCTGCTCTCTACTAGGAGAACTTAGTCCAGTGCAAGTTTCACATGTTTGTAGCAGAGAGGCTGATGAGTGATTAGTTCTTTATGTGGTTTTTAAGCAGTGAATCTCTAATATTCCTATGGCTCTATCAGGTCAATGTGGGGCAGATGTAAATTCATGTTTGTATTTTTGCCTTGTTAATAGTGGAAGCAGATGTGGAAGTTCTAGATTATACCTAAAATTAAAATTTTCTTATAGAAGTTACTTTGGCATGAGATCGTTTCATAGTGCTCAGGCAGAACTTTCATATAATTTCGTTGGCCAGGACCCAGCCAGACCTTTGGGCATCACTTCTGAGCATACGAGAAATTTTTTGTGCATCATGTACAGTATGCACATTCACGCACCGCACGTGATGATTATCTTATGCACAAAATTAAATTAAATTATTTTATTTTTTTATATCGCTGTTCGGATTCTATACGTGAATCAATTATTTTGCATGCTGCATGCATTCTGCACCGCGTGTGATGCGCAAAGAATTTCTCCCACAGAGCTTAGATCTAGCTCCATGTAATTTTTAGATTTTCTACTGAGCCTCAGACTTTATGATTTTTTTTTTTTTTAAATATTAAAAAAATTAAAATATAAAAAATATTTAAAAAGTTTCAAAATATTCAATACAAATAATTAAATGTTGCTGACAACATGAAATATGTCAATTATCTCATTAAGTTCATATAACTGACAAGAAATATCAATTAAGCCTACAAATACATTGGAAATAAAAAATAACACAATAAAAAAGAAAAATTAGAGTAACCCGGGCTCAGCTGGATGCTATTTCTTCAGCCCGAGGCTGGCCTGTGTATTAGATGGCTCTATTTTCTAAGCCTGACGAATCTCAATGGGCCTATGTTCTTAGATGTCTGCTCGCTGAAAGGCGTGGAACTTGAGCGGGCCATGCAATCCCGCCCAGCCACTGGTCGATTCTTCACCATGAGAAATTCTTTGTGCACCGCATGTGGTGCACGAATGCATGCGCCATATACGGTGATTGGCTCACACATCGAGCCGGATAATTTTTTTTTTCTTGTGCCGTTGTCTGGCTTTATGCATGAGCCAATCATCACATGCAGTACATGTATTTTATGTTAAGATTTGACGCCTCGAGATTCAGCCCACATTGAGCCCACAGCGAGGTTTACGGCGAAAAATGGAGTCCAACGAGACCAAGATCACCCAAAACGGAGCTCGGATGGAGGAGATACGAGCTTTTGAAGTCGGCACGAGATTCGAGACGGTGGAGGACCGTCATCAACCGGCGGCGGGCGGCATCGGCGCGGCCGTAGGCGGCGGTGCGCGGGACGCGCGACCCACGTGGGCGGGCGGCCCAGGCGCGCGCAGGCCCGCGCGCGGGAGCGAGCCGGCCCAGGCGGCCTGTTGGCCCTGTTCTCCAGTCCACCGTGGACCGGGCAGTCCACAGCTGGGCCTGTGGATCGCGTGGGCGTTTCCCACGCGTTTCATGCGGTCTAGGCACTATTTCATGGACCGGTCGCGATCGGATGGCCCAGGGAGTTTTCGGTGACGATCCGACGGTTCAGGAGGTTGATTTGGCTTGTTTAGGACTCTTAAATCTAATCTAATTAGGTTTAAACCCTGTTTTAACCTTTTAAAAAACCTGTGGACGAACAGTAAAGGGTGTGGATCGGTTTTTTTGCGCCGTACGAGCCGTACAGAACCCGAGAAGAAGAGAGAGGCGGAAGCGCTGAAAGAGAAGGAGCAGGAGGCTCCTAGACAGCGGTCGCCAGGCACTTCAGGGGTTCAGGGGGTCTTCCAAGAGGGAGAGAGCTTTTGTGAGGAGAACTTCTAGTGAGAGAGAATTGAATGTACAAGGGTTGAGGGTGAGGTCTCCTCTTGTAAAATTTTCTTTTTCATAGTGGAGTTTGCATGCCCCGTGGAGGCGAGCCCTTTTGTGGCTGATCCACGTATTTTGATTGTTTTTCTTTTTGTTTTGTTTCTTCTTTCTTCCTGCTGCATCGCGTGGTACTGAAAAGATCTTGAGAGGTGGTGTCCTGGCCAGACATCCACCCAACAAGTGGTATCAGAGCAAGGCGGTACAAGAACATAGATTGCAGTGGTGGTGAGCAAGACTGAAGATGGAGAAGACAGGAACAATCAAGATGGAGATCAACAAGTTCGATGGTAAAAGCAATTTCTCCTTGTGGCAGGCAAGGGTGAAGGACGTGCTCATCCAACAGGGGTTGATCGATGCTCTCTTGTGCGATGAGAAGCCGACCACCATGGAGGTGGGGGATTGGAAACGGCTACAGATACAGACGGTGAGTACCATCCGTATGTACATGGTGGATGAGGTGGTGATCCATGTGCGGAGCGAGACTTCCCCGACGGTGCTGTGGTCGAAGCTCGAGGAGTTGTACATGGCGAAGTCTCTCACCAACACACTTTTCCTCTGGAGGCAGTTTTACCAACTGCGGATGACTGAGGGACAGAGCGTGTAGAAGCATTTGAGCCACTTCTAGAAGATCATCACCGACCTCCTCAGCATTGGCAAGAACGTTGAGGAGAAGATCAGGGTGCTGGTTTTGCTAGCGTCGCTTCCCCCTTCGTATGAGTCCTTGGTGACTGCCCTTCTAATGGGGAAGAGTACTATCAAGATGGACGAGGTCATCGCGGCGATACTCCAGAACGAGGTTCTCAGGAGGGAGAACCCAGCTTCGAGCTCAGGTGGCGGTAGCTCAGCTTTGGTGGCTTCTGGAGGAGCAGGAGGCGGTAGACGGAGCGATAGGAGATCACAATGAGGGCGGTCCAAGTCCAGGAGGGACTTGAGCAAAATCAGGTGTTACCGGTGTGAGGAGTTGGGGCATCTAGCCAGAGATTGCCCTCAACTGAAAAATTGGATGGTGGCTGCTGTAGCGACGGCCAGCAGCGATTCAGATGGAGATGTCCTGGAGATATCTGACGAGGTATCTACTTCTTCCCAGCAGTGGATATTAGATTTTGCATACCCCTATCATGTGTGTTGCAGAGAGGAGCAGTTTGACTCCCTGGAGAACAGTGAGGGCACTGTATATTTGTCGGATGGATCAAGCTGTGCGATCAGAGGCATTGGGACGGTCAGTTGGAGGACACATGACGGTGCAATGAGGAGATTGGGGGAGGTCCGATACATACCCGATTTCAGGCGGAATCTTATCTCACTTAGCAGACTGGATTCGAGAGGCTATAGGACGGTAGCTGGTGGAGGAATCCTGAGGGTGCTACGCGGCGATAGGATTGTGCTGGAGGGGAAGAAGGGGAGCAGAGAATATTATTACCTGGCGGGGAGTCCAGTGCGAGGTGGAGCTTCGGGAGCCAGGTGAAGCCCAGAGCGAGGTGGAGCTCTAGGAGGCGGATCGGGCACGAGACAGGAGACTTGGGAGGACGAGAGGCGACGTTGCAAGGTGAGATTCCTATTGCCGCAGGATGATGCCCTGAGCAGGTCTCAGGTCAGGAGGAGCACAGGATGGAGGAGATACGAGCTTTTGAAATCGGCACGAGATTCGAGGCGATGGAGGACCGCCGGCGACCGACGGCGGGCGGCAGCGGCGCGGCCGCAGGCGGCGGTGCGCTGGACGCGCGACCCAGGCTCGCGTGGGATGCGCGACCCACGCGGGCGGGCGGCCCAAGCGGGCGCGCGGCCCAGCCTGGCATGCGGCTCAGGCGGGCGCGCGGCCCAGCCGGGCGTGCGGCCCAGGTGCGCGTAGGCCCATGCGCGGGAGCGGGCCGGCCCAAGCGGCTTGCTGGCCCTATTCTTCGGTCCACCATGGATCAGGCGGTCCACCATGGATCGGGCGGTCCACGGCTGGGCCTGTGGACCATGTGGACGTTTTCCATGCGTTTCATACGGTCCACGGCACTATTCCATGGATCGATCGTGATCGGACGGCCTAGGAAGTTTCCGATGATGATCCAACAGTTCAGGAGGTTGATTTGGCTTGTTTAGGACTCTTAAACCTAATCTAATTAGGTTTAAACCCTGTTTTAACCCTTTAAAAGGCCTGTGGACGAACAGTAAAGGGTGTGGATTGGTTTTTTCTCACCGTACGAGCCGTACGGAACCCGAGAAGAAGAGAGAGGCGGAAGCGCTGAGAGAGAAGGAGCTGGAGGCTCTTGGACAGCGGTTGCCAGGCACTTCAAGGATTCAGGGGGTCTTCCAAGAGAGAGAAAGCTTTTGTGAGGGGAACTTCTAGTGAGAGAGAATTGGGTGTACAAGGGTTGAAGGTGAGATCTTCTCTTGTAAAATTTTTTTTTTCATAGTGGAGTTTGCATGCCCCGTGGAGGTGAGCTCTTTTGTGGCTGATCCACGTATTTTGATTGTTTTTCTTTTATTTTGTTTCTTCTTTCTTCCTGCTGCATCGCGTAGTATTGAAAAGATCTTAGGAGGTGGTGTCCTGACCAGACATCCACCCAATATTTTGCACTACGTGCGATGCACAAAGAATTTCTCCTTCACCATTGGCCTCCTCTATTGCGGCTTATATCTTATGAGAAATTTTTTGTACACCACCTACAGTGTAGAAAATCCAACATGAAGTGCATCGTCCGGCCTGATTGGATCACATAGCTGCCACTTTTTAAAGTGCATTTAATGCCCGCAATTCTATCTTTTTATTTAAAATTTTGAATGACAAATATACTTCTTCCCTTCTGAAAAAATTATGATTATATGAAATTTTTAACGGTAAAAAAAAAAAAGATTTTTTGCATGTATACCTTCCTAAACATTCAATTTATGTGAATATCCTTTCAAAATTAATATTTGTATGTACACCTTTATAAAGTACTTATTTTGCATGTATATCCTTCTTTCTTCTTGTTTTTTTGCATATATGCCCACATCATTTAATATCGTTAAAAAATTAATAGTTAAAATTTAAATGACTAAAATATTCTTATGGATAGACGTGCAAAAAAGAATTTATAAGGATATATATAAATAACAATTTCATGAGAATATTCATGCAAATTTGAATGTTTAGAAGGATATACACACAAAAAATTTTCATTTAATTTTTATCTATTTCATCTAGATTGATTTAAGCCCTCTTACTCTACAATATGGTAACATATTACATAATATAACAATATGATGATGATATTATATAATATTTTATATATTAAAATATTATATTATATTTTTTTATGCAAGATGGGATGATTATGTCTATTTTATAACAACATGATATACCTTATACATTTCACAAAGATATTTTTGATAAAAATTTTTAAAATAAAATATAATAAGATTATAAATTCTTAGTATTACATCATATCCAAATCTATAACTTTGTCCATTCTACGCAAATATACAAGCTATTCATTTAATATTAGGTTTAGATGCTTTTCTTAGAAGTATATTATTATACATTAGAGGAAACATGAATGGTTACGCTTTGTTTATTTTTTAGATAAAATAATTTTGATCTATCATTTGATAAAAAAATTATTTTATTTATATAAATTAATAAATTAAATAAATTTATTATTTTAGTTATATATGTTAATTTTTCTCTATTAGAATAAAGAAAGAATTAACAAACCAAGAAAGATGTATTTATGTTAAAGGTTTTTTGCTTGTATACTCTCTAAAATATTCAAATATGCGTGAATACCCTCATAAAATTATTATTTGTATATATATTTTTATATATATATATTTTTACATATCTATCCATAAAGATATTTTAGTCATTTTAATTTTAAACTATTAATTTTAATGGTGTTAGATGATATAGGTATATATATATATATATATATATATATATATATATATATGTATATATATATATATATATATATATATATATATATATAATTATTTTATAAGGATATATATACAGATATCAATTTTGAAAGAATATTTATTTAAATTTGAATGTTTGAAGAGATATACATATAAAAAAATTGAGAAAAAAATATCATTTACTTTACTGTTACCTAGGCGAGCATAGGGATGGCAACCTAAATCTCTTTAATAGGTCTGTAATGGAGGGTGGTTAAAATCATGATTCTAGGTTGGCTGTTTGGGCCCTCACGGGGAATGTTAGCAAGAGAAATTTTTTGTGCACCACAGACGGTGTAGAAAATCCAATGTGGAGCATACTGTCTTGTCCAATTGGTCTACGTAATCATCATTTTTCAACGTGCATCTAATGCTTTCAAATTAGCTTTTTCGTTTAAAAATTTTGTATGACAAAAATAATCCTATATTTTGAAAAAAATTATGATATTTTATGGCATAATATGGTCCAGGATGTCATAATATAGCCTAAGATATCATAATATGAAAAGAGCATTTTTGTCTAACTACTTTTCAATGTGCATTTAATACTTGCAGATTGATTTTTTTCATTTAAAAATTTTGGATGATGAAAATACTTCTATTTTTTGAAAAAAATTATGACATTCTGTGTGATGCGGAATTCAGTACAGGGATAAAATAGTAATTTTAAAACTTTTTCAAAATTATGATTTTACAGTGAAAAATATTAATTAATCTAATTAATTAACATGTGTTTATCCTACACTAGGATCTAAATATGATATACAGTATGCATGCATTTAAATTTGAAATTCGAATTTGAACAGTAAATACTTTACTGTAATGTATTCAGAACATAATACCTTTGTGCGGGTAGTAGATCGCCATAATCTGATCACCGTCGGAAGAGTCTGATCATCGCGATGCAGCCACACAGTATGTCTGACCTCTGTGGATCGTCCACATGAGGCTCCCGGTCTGATCGGCTCCTCATGGGTGCTAGCTCGTTGTAGAGTCCT
Source organism: Elaeis guineensis (assembly GCF_000442705.2). Lineage (NCBI taxonomy): Eukaryota > Viridiplantae > Streptophyta > Magnoliopsida > Arecales > Arecaceae > Elaeis > Elaeis guineensis. The sequence continues at coordinate 26,530,413 of NC_025999.2, forward strand.
TTCGACGGTCGATGCTGATCGAACTCCTTCGATCGATGTCTGTCGATTCTTTGGATACTCTGGATCATCAGCAGACGTGCTTGAGAGGATGTTGAAGATCTCTCTGAAATTTGGTGAGCTCACGACACTCGTAGCTCACCTTCTCACTTCCCGAACCCTAGACTGAAACCCAAGGGTACACTAAGAAAAACTCTACGCCCTTTTTTTTTCTTTCTTTTTCTCTCAGAAGGTTTTGGACCTTCACCTCACGCAGAAAGGTTCCTCACGCCCCAAACTTTCTCTCCAAAAATTCTACGCATGCCCCACCTTTCTCCTCTTTTTAAAGCAACGTCGAACGTATCTTATCCGCGTGAGAGGATAAAGATAAGTGGTTGCACATTTGAATTCAAATCGAGTTTGAATTCAAATGCAAACCAACTCATCCCTATCCACTTATGGCGTGAGAAGAGAAGGGCGTGGACTTTTTGTGCATGAAAATGTTTCATGAGAAACCTTTTCTCATGTAAGTTATGTGGCGCACAAGATGGATAAGCATGAAGGCACAAGAGATAAGTTATCCATTCAAATTCAAACACGCTTTGAATTTGAATGGTTAACTAATCAACTTTATCCATCCATATGGCGCGCAAATATGGGCATGGGGAGGGCTTTGCGTGAGAAAAATTCACGAGAAATTCCTTCTCGTGAATTCAAATGGGCACAGTGGATGTGAGGTGGCGCAGGGAGTTTGGGTCAAGGTGGTTTCATTATTTAAACCAACCTAATTGAACCAAATAAGTTAGGCCCAATTAGACTAATTTAAATCCAACTTAATTAAACTTAATTAGGCTCAATAAAATTCTAATCAAATCAGGAATTGATTAAGTCCAATCTCTGATCAAATCAGTGACCAAACCATCTCGATGATTAGGTCAACTCTTAACCTAATCGGATCAAACCCAACTGAATCCAATTCAATTGGACTTGATCCAAAAATAATTACTCAATCAAATTGAGTTAATTAGTAATTAAATTACTAATTAAATCTCTCATAAATATTGAGTTCAAATTCGATGGACAATCGGGTATCAAAGTCCATCAATATGAAACCTTGATCGAAGAGTCCCAAACCAGTGGGACTCTTGACCCCGATACCCAAAATGTGCGGGACTTGTGATCAGAGAATCCTGATTCTCGATCACAGAGTCTCAGACACGTAAGACTCATAGTCCACGAATATTAGAACTCTTCATCAGCCATCAAATTAGATAGGAACCTCTAATGTGTGTGACCCCGTAGGTTCGAACCTAAGCCGGTAGCACAGGAACCAATTCCTGTACTAATCGAAGTGACCATCTAGCAATGGTACCTGATGACCGGATAGGTCGAATAGTCGCAATCGCAATACTCAAAACCTACGTGAATATGGTTACTATATAATTCATCTCTTTTGACCCCTGTGTTTAGGACGACTCTGGGTTAAACTGTCAACCCTGATTAGATCATCCGAGTCGTGCTCAACTCAATCAATCCTGTGACTCCTCACTAGGACTACCCTGATCAAGATTTTGCTAAATTGAAACACGACTATACACAGCTCCTGAACTAGAGTGGTCAATTCCATCTTGACACATGCACCGACAAGTCAAGTACTTGACTACACCCAGCATCCTTCCATCACTGAATTAGAAATTCAGATAGTCCAGTGCCTAAGTGCAGTGAGTTGCTTGCAAGTCACCATGGCGGTCTCAGGTCGGAGGGACAGTTATACCCATATCCCATCGGAGCAAATCTTGACAGCAGAAATAGCTTCAGAGTCGGTCACATTCAATGCAGATGTACCCTTATATCTCACCTGTATGCCATACTAGTGTCTCTACACTCCTTGGTTAAGAGGACAACCAATCTATATGGTACACAACGACCTATGCTCAATAAACATTGTTGTCTTTGGTAACAACATATTATTTGGTCGTGAACATATTTAAGGACTAAATGACAAATCCTCCTTTGTCGAGTCTAAATAGTCCTAAGGACTTCACCACAACACAGGAGTTCATTAGAAGATGACAATTTGTGATGAAAAATATCAAAATAATTTTTATTTATTTATAATTTATGTACTAATATAAAAGAAGCACAACCATCAACAGACTGACGATTGGCTTTGGGACACTATTTCCAGCAATCTCCCACTTGGCCTAAAGCCAATCAGTGCAGTATCTAATACCCATCTTCGACTTGAAGTCGTTGAACTCCTTCACCGCAATGGCTTTAGTGAATGGATCGGCCAGGTTCTCCTTTCCGTCGATCTTCTGAAGGTCGATGTCACCTCGATCCATGATTTCTCGGATGAGATGGTAGCGACGCAGAATATGCTTCGTCCACTGGTGTGCCTTCAATTTCTTCGTTTGAGCAATGGCTCCAGAGCTGTCACAGTAGAGTAGAACTGGACCAACAAGGGAGGGTGCTACTCCAAGCTCAGTGATGAATTTTCTCAGCCACACCGCTTCTTTGGCAGCATGTGATGCAGCGACATACTCTGCCTCACAAACTGAATCAGCCACTGTGTGCTGCTTGGAACTTTTCCAGCAGATAGCCCCACCATTAAGGATAAAAATAAATTCTGACACACTCTTGCTGTCATCATGATCAGACTAGAAACTAGAGTCTATAAATCTTATATGTCTCAAGTCCGATTCACCATAAACAAGCCACTGGTCCTTAGTATTTCTTAAATACTTCAGGATGGTTTTAACAACCTTCCAGTGATTATCTCCTGGATCAGATTGATATCTACTCACTATCCCTAGTGAGTATGCCATATCTGATCGTGTACATGTCATGACGTACATGATAGATCCCACTGCTGAAGCATATAGAATTCTATCCATACGCTCTCTCTCTTGAGGTGTTGTCGGACAATTCCTCTTCGAGAGAGAAATTTCATGGCCTATCGGTAGATAGCCTTTCTTGAAATTCTCCATGCTGAACCTCTTCAGTATAGTATCAATGTATGTGGACTGGGATAAGCCAAGCAATCTTTTAGATCTATCCCTAGGATGTAGGAAGCTTCTCCCAGATCCTTCATGGAGAATTGTGACGACAGCCAAATCTTTATTCTCTGTAATGCAGGGATATCATTCCCGATTAAGAGAATGTCATCCACATATAATACAAGAAATACTACTACTGGACCATTAGCCCACTTATAAATACATGGCTCTTCTCCGTTCTTAACGAAGCCATACGTCTTGATCGTCCTATCAAAACGTATGTTCCAACTCCAGGATGCCTGCTTAAGTCCATAAATGGATCTCTGTAGCCTGCACACCTTAGACTCATCTGTGGATGTGAATCCTTCAAGTTGTATCATATACACCTCTTCGTCTAGCTCTCCGTTTAGGAAAGCTGTCTTCACATCCATCTGTCAGATTTCATAGTCCAGATGGGCAGCTATCGCAAGCATAATCCGAATGGATTTGAGCATTGCCACAGGAGAAAATGTCTCATCATAGTCTATACCATAACGTTGACGATATCTCTTGGCAACCAGACGGGCTTTATAAGTTTTCATCTTTCCGTCTGCGCCCCTCTTCCTCTTGAAGACCCACTTACACCCTATGAGTTTTACTCCTTCGGGTGGGTCAACCAATGTCCATACATCGTTGACCTTCATGGACTTCATTTCGGATTTCATGGTCTCTAGCCATTTCTCAGAGTCAGATCTCTGCATTGCATCCATGTAGGTGATCGGATCCTCATCATTTTCATCAAGTTCGATAGGATCGCCGTCTCGGACCAAGAAACCATAGTATCTGTCCGATTGATGTGGTACTTTACCAGATCGCCTTAAGGGTGCAGGAACAATGGGCTCCGGATCTAATCTAATCAAATCTGATTCAGGTTCAGCTACTTGTGTTGGTTTTTCCACCTACCGAACTTTCTCAAGTTCAACCTTAGAGGCAACAGTCCCTTCACCAAGAAACTCCTTTTCTAAAAAGATTACCTTAAGGCTGATAAACACCTTTTGCTCATCAGCTAGGTAGAAATAATACCCTTTGGTCTCTTTTGGGTATCCTATGAAATTACACTTGTCAGACCTAGGTCCAAGCTTGTCCGTAATTAAACGTTTAATATAAGCCGGACACCTCCAAACCCTAAGGTGCGAGAGTACTGGCTTACGTTCTATCCATAACTCATATGGCATTTTGGTTACAGACTTACTCGGAACCCTATTTAGAAGGTAACAAGCCGATTCGAGTGCATATCCCCAGAGGAAGATCGACAGACCAGCAAACTCCATCATGGATCGGACCATGTCTAACAAGGTCCGATTCCTCCTTTCAGATACACCATTATACTGTGGTGTTCCAGGAGGAGTCTACTGAGAGAGAATCTCATTCTCTCCTAAATATGTCAGAAACTCATTGGAAAGGTATTCACCTCCTCGATCAGATCGAAAATTTTAATACACTTTTCAGTTTATTTTTCTACCTTATTTCGAAATAGTTTGAACATTTCAAACGACTCCGACTTATGCTTCATTAACTAGACATACCCATACCTCGATAGGTCGTCTGTGAAGGTTATGAAGTAGAAATATCCACCTCTTGCACTTGAGCTCATGGGTCCACATACATCAGAATGTATCAGACCCAAGAGTTCACTGGCTTGCTCACCTTTTTCGGTAAAAGGTGACTTGGTCATCTTCTCAAGAAGACAGGACTCACAGGTTGGAAGTGATTCACAATCAGCAACTTTAAGAATTCCTTCTTGAGCCAACCTGTTTATCCTGTTCTTATTGATATGACCTAGCCTACAGTGCCAAAGGTAGACTTCTGACACATTATCTATTCTAGGACGTTTACCGGAGGTTTGAACCACATTAACAGGCTGTGACAGTAAGTAAATTCCATTATCTAGTTGTCCAACAAATATTGTAACACCATTCAAAATGATATTACAAATATTTTTTTTTATTAAAAATTGATAACCGTACATGGCCAAAAGGTCTACAAAATAATAGTTAATAAAAAGCTTGGACAATAGTGACATTCACTCAGAATTACATTACGAGAATTGATTACAAGGTTCATGATTCCTAAAGCTAGAACTGGAACTTTGCTTCCATCTCCAACGTTCAGGAACCTCTCGCCATCATCAAATCTCAAACTGACCTACAGACCCTGCATCGAATTGCAAATATGATAAGGACTTTCGGTATCCAATACCCAGGCAGTAGTATCACATATGGAAAAGTTGCAAGGTGTTATCATATAATTACCTTGCTTTTTCTTCGGCCTGTTTGGGTCCAAGGAGGCAATGTATAGAGGACAGTTCCTCTTCCAGTGCCCCTGCTTCTCGCAAAAGAAGCACTCTGCCTAGCTCTGGTCGGGCTTGTGCTTCTTGGTCTGACCCTGTGCAGACGTCCCAGCATGCGGCTGTACCTTCTTATTCTTCTTCTTCTTCTTATTTTTCTTCCCTTTCTTAAATGATCGACGACCAGAAGAAGACCCTCCCACAATATTCACTGACTCCTTATGGAGCTGGTGGTCCTTCTCAAAGTTCTGCAGCAACCCCAACAAGCCGTGGTAGTTCACTGCAGGCTTTGTCATTCAAAAATGAGTAAGAAAGGGGAGGAAGGACTTGGGCAATGAATTAAGGATCGCATCCTTATCGAGCTGCTCGTACAGGAGAAAGCCCAGTTTACTTAGGCGCTCAATCATTTCGATCATGTATAGTACATGATCAGTGACTGAGGCCCATCCCTCATTCGAGCATTAAAAATGGCACAACTAGTTTTGTGCTTTCAACATCGTCAGGCGTGCCAAAGGAGTCGTTCAACATTTAAAGAATCTTCTGCGGCTGGACATTCTCAAATCTGTGGCTGAACTCATCATTCATTGCCGCCAGCATTATGCACCGAACGGTGGTGCGGTCATTGATCTACTTCTGGTAAGTATCTCGGACCGTGCCTCTAGCGTTCGGGGCTGGCTCCTCTGGTGCCGGATCTATTACTACATAAAGAATCCACTCATGCTCAAGGATAATTTTTAATTTTCGATACCAGCTATCGAAATTAGGTCCCATGAACTTGTCATTATCTAATAATGACCGGAGTGATAGGGTAGTGGCCATAGCTGCATAAAGAAAAATTAGACCTCTATTAGTACATGCATTATTAATACTAAAGACTTGGACTTTAGTCTAAAGTTTCTTCCAATATTTTTACGAACTGGTAGCCTCAACCTCCAATTCGAAGAATTACTTTAATTCCTTAGTGGGTACTAGAATCCACACAGACTACACATGAGCCCAACTTTGGTTGATCAACCCATGTGCATCTATGGGTAGGTTCATAACCAGTTGTTTCTCTAAACAACTTCTAGTAATTAATTTTGCCCCAGAACCTAATCAGTAGGCTTTGGCCTCCACTGAAAAGATCTGGTTAGGTCCAACCATTAACATGACTTGATTTGGTGGATCGGACCAATAAATGATCAAGCCCGACTTTGGCCGGCCAACCTGACCACCATCAGAAAAACTCAAACCAAATTATCATACTATGAATGATAATTTCATTAGTCAATAAGTACCAAGCCTTTGGGCCTCCAGTGATTATTAAACTAATGGACTCATTATCACTTACTTAATGGGAGGCTATGACTTAGTTATCACTATAACTTAATCATTTTAGGGACCTAATAATTTTGAAGATTTTATTAAAGGATAGAAAAAAAGAAATTAACCAGTCAATTTCAATCCTCCCACTGACTTCACCAAGTCAGATTAAAAAAGATTTAATTAAAGCCAGCATTAGGAGCACCTAAATCAGTCACACTGATTTACCTAATGACATGGGTGAGCCCTAATCACCAAGTGATCTAATCAAAATCTAACTTACCAGGTTGGTCAGGTAAGTGAGATCAGTAGTGGGGATATGCCATTAACTCGTCAGAGATCGAATCAATGCGAGTAGCTCCCACTTAAGAACCACTGGTCAAACTGCCGAACTTTCTTTAGACACCAACCGGTTCATTAGTTTTAATTTGATCAACTTAGTAAATAAGGTTCCACTGCGTAGCCATGAATTAAGTCCATCTTGGTCTAGTTAAAGACATGGACCCATTCAACTACAACTATTGGAGTTGAGTCTAGAGTGTCCTTGACTTAATCTAATCAACTTTTTATTAGATTTGACCAATTATTCTAATTTAGTCCATTTCTTTAAGCTAACCTTAGGTCTAACCCAATTATGGATCTAATCCATCTAACCCATTGACCCACAAGTTTATGCAATTGTCTTAGGTCTTAATTCACAATTCTAGACCAACTTGACAACAGTTAGTTCTTTTAATTAAGTATTTGGGCTGATGGATCAGGGTTTGGTATTTCAAAAATAATTTTCAAATTTGAAAGGTTTTATTTTCTGTTCACCAAATATGTTGACTCATTTCACAAATAGATCAGCACATTTCATAAATAGCAATCCTATTGCTAATTACATAACAGAAAATAACTCAATCAAAATAAATCATGAATATTCCTTTAGATCTAATCTAACACATTCATGATAAATTTTATAATTGAACCTTTACAATTAAGTCCTTTCACTGCTTCATCTGCATGGGATATAATTGCAGCGGCACCCCTACCACCATAGGAGACCCCATCGAATGGGAGGAGATGGCCTTTAAACCCTACTTTTCTCCTATGACCAGATGGCCATGGCAACCAACCCAATTCGATTACTTGCTACTTGGATCATGTATATCTAAATATACCAATTTCAAAATTTAAATTTTAAATTTTAAATTTTAAATTTTAAATTTTGAATTTCAAATTTCAAACAAATCTCAAATTTTAAATTTCAAATTTTTGAATTTCAAATTTTGAATTTTAAATTTTAAATTTTAAATTTTAAATTTCAATCAAATTTTAAATTTTAAATTTTCAATTTTGAATTTTGAATTTTAAATTTTAAATTTCAAATTTCAAATTTTAAATTTTGAATTTCAAACTTTTGAATTTTGAATTTCAAACAACTTTCAAAATTTAAATTTTAAATTTTAAATTTTAAATTTAAACTTTTAGATTACAACTTAATCTACACATGCAAATTTATATATCATATCTTAGAACCTGCTCTGATACCATTTGATGCGGAATTCAGTGCAGGGTAAAATGATAATTTTAAAATTTTTTTAAAATTATGATTTTACAGTAAAAATATTAATTAATCTAATTAATTAATATATATTTATCCTACATTAGGATCTAAATATTATATACAGCATGCATGCATTTAAATTTGAAATTCGAATTTGAACAGTAAACACTTTACTGTAATGTGTTCAGAACACAATACCTTTGTGTGGGTAGTAGATCGCTGTAATCTGATCACCATCGAAAGAGTCTGATCATCATGACGCAGCCACACAGTACGTCTGGCCTCTGCAGATCGTCCACATGAGGCTCCCGATCTGATCGGCTCCTCACGGGTGCTAGCTCGTTGTAGAGCCCTTTCGATGGTCGATGCTGATCGAACTCCTTCGATTGATGTCTGTCGATTCTTTGGATACTCCGGATCGTCAGCAGATGTGCTTGAGAGGATGTTGAAGATCTTTCTAAAATTTGGTGAGCTCACGACACTCGTAGCTCACCTTCTCACTTCCCGAACCCCAGACTAAAACCCTAGGGTACACTAAGAAAAACTCTGCGCCATTTTTTTTCTTTTCTTTCTTTTTCTCTCGGAAGGTTTTGGACCTTCACCTCACGCAGAAAGGTTCCTCACACCCCAAACTTTCTCTCCAAAAATTCTACGCATACCTCACCTTTCTCTTCTTTTTAAAACAACGTCGAACGTGTCTTATCCGCGTGAGAGGATAAAGATAAGTGGTTGCACATTTGAATTCAAATCGAGTTTGAATTCAAATGCAAACCAACTCATCTCTATCCACTTATGGTGTGAGAAGAGAAGGGCGTGGACTTTTTGTACGTGGAAATGTTTCACGAGAAACCTTTTCTCATATAAGTTATGTGACGCACAAGATGGATAAGCATGAAGGCACAAGAGATAAGTTATCCATTCAAATTCAAACACGCTTTGAATTTGAATGGTTAACTAATCAGCTTTATCCATCCATATGGCGCACAAATATGGGCATGGGGAGGGCTTTGCGTGAGAAAAAATTTATGAGAAATTCCTTCTCGTGAATTCAAATGGGCGCAGTGGATGTGAGGTAGCATAGGGAGTTTGGGTCAAGGTGGTTTCATTATTTAAACCAATCTAATTGAACCAAATAAGTTAAGCCCAATTAGACTAATTTAAATCCAACTTAATTAGGCTTAATTAGGCTCAATAAAATCCTAATCAAATCAGGAATTGATTAAGCCCAACCCCTGATCAAATCAGTGACCAAACCATCTCGACGATTAGGTCAACTCTTAACCTAATCGGGTCAAACCCAACTGAATCCAATTCAATTGGACTTGATCCAAAAATAATTACTCAATCAAATTGAGTTAATTAGTGATTAAATCACTAATTAAACTTCTCATAAATATTGAGTCCAAATTCGATGGGCAATCGGGTATCAAAGTCCATCAATATGAAACCTTGATCGAAGAGTCCCAAACCAGTGGGACTCTTGACCCCGGTACCCAAAATATGCGGGACTTGTGATCAGAGAATCCTGATTCTCGATCACAGAGTCCCAGACACGTAGGACTCATAGTCCACAAATATTAGGACTCTTCATCAGCCATCAGATCAGATAGGAACCTCTAATGTGTGTGACCCCGCAGGTTCGAACCTAAGCCGGTAGCACAGGAACCAATTCCTGTACTAATCGAAGTGACCATCTAGCAATGGTACCCGACGATCGGATAGGTCGAATAGTCGCAATCGCAACACTCAGAACCTACGTGAATATGGTTACTGTATAATTCATTCCTTTTGACCCCTGTGTTTAGGACGACTCTGGGTTAAACTGTCAACCCTGATTAGATCATCCGAGTCGTGCTCAACTCAATCAGTCCTGTGACTCCTCACTAGGACTACCCTGGTCAAGGTTTTGCTAAATTGAAACACGACTGTACACAGCTCCTGAACTGGAGTGGTCATTCCCATCTTGACACACGCACCGACAAGTCAAGTACTTGACTACACCTAGCATCCTTTCGTCACTGAATTAGAAATTCAGGTAGTCCAGTGCCTAAGTGCAGTGAGTTGCTTGCAAGTCACCGTGGCGGTCTCAGGTCGGAGGGACAGTTATACCCATATCCCATCGGAGCAAATTTTGATAGCAGAAATAGCTCCGGAGTCGGTCACGTTCAGTGCAGATGTACCCTTATATCTCACCTGTATGCCATACTAGTGTCTCTACACTCCTTGGTTAAGAGAACAACCAACCTATATGGCACACAATGACTTATGATCGATAAACATTGTTGTCCTTGGTAACAACGTATCATTTGATCGCGAACATATTTAAGGACTAAATGATAAATCCTCCTTTGTCGAGTCTAAATAGTCCTAAGGACTTCACCACAACACAGGATTTCATTAGAAGATGACAATTTATGATGAAAAATGCCAAAATAGCTTTTATTTATTTATGATTTATGTACTAATACAAAAGGAGCACAACCATCAACAGGCTGACGATTGGCTTTGGGATACTATTTCCAATACTGTGTATATTATAATATCTTGTATTATATTATGATATTCTGTAGATAAAAATTATAATTTTCTGAACGTAGAATATCATAATACGGACATAGAATGTCATAATTTTTTCAAAGAACATGAATATTTTCGTCATACAAAATTTTTAAACGAAAAACTGACCTGCATGTTTTAAATGTGCGTTAGAAAATGATGACTATATGGATCAATCAGATAAGACGGTATGCTCCACGTTAGATTTTCTACACCACCTTTGGTGCACAAAGAAATTCACATATTAGCAAGCTCTCTGTTGGCCATTTGGAAAGCTAGAAATTCTAAGGTGTTTGATCCGGTCTGCATACCTGCAATGTCATGAACCCATTTAGGTGTCATTGACTCCTTTGGTTTTATCAAAATTAACACCGAATCATCCTTTTTGTCTTCTAATCAGGTGGTAAGACTTGGATGTATTGCTCAAGACCGTGAAAGCATGCCACTCCGGGGAAGTGTTTAGTCAGAGAAAGTTAGAGATTGAAAAATATCTTATTTCAATTTTGATCATGAACCAAATATTTTGGAAGATTTGATCATTCTGATTCTGATTTTAATTTAGGATGTTTGGTTCGCAACCAAAATCAGAATCGAAATGAATGGAAGTCGAAATAGATAAATTACTTTAAAGTATTTGGTTCGTGATCGAAATCGAAATGAAAATTTAAATCTTTAAAGAAGAGTAGGGATTGAGTTTTAGATAAATTGGCCATTTCCATTCCATCCCATAATTGAAACCAAAATGAAACTTCTCCTAACCAAATATTTAGAATGATAGTCACTAATTTCTATTCCGATTTTAAACCCCACTCTCTTCAACCAAATACCCACATACTGCCTTTGCCACTATGGTAGAGGCTTTAACATTTTGTAATATAATTATGATGATAATAGACTAACATATTCCGCAAATTATTTCCAATCAAATAGTTAGAATGATAGGCATCTATTCCTATTTCGATTTCAGATCCCAACTCTCCCCAATCAAACATCCACGTACTGCCTTGGCAAAAGCTTTAACAATCCGCAATGTAATGATGGTGACAATAGACAAACATATTCCGCAAATTATTTTCCGCGTGCGCGTCAGGCTCAGGTCTTGGCGGCTAATTCGATCAGGTGAGCTACATTATGTATGCCATCAGCTATTCATACCGTAGATCCCTGAAGCTTCAGTTACAGTATGCCATGGTCGAAACTTGCGTTTGGAAGGGAATGTATTCCTTTTCGGCATGTAATCTATTTTGAGCTCTCCGGATGGTCTACCAGTAAGGATGTAACTGGGGTCAGTCCTGTTGAGCACGATCAATGCATCAAAGGCTATAAAGTAGTGCTAATTTGGGCTAAAACCAGGCTTAAATTAGGCAATAATTCAAGCTTCGGCAAGCTTGATTCAAGCTTCCAGAGTAACTCGGTTTAGACTTGAGTACCTTTTTTCTACAAGGAGACTGCCTCACGATCATCTACCTACCAAAAGGAACAAGCACAACCATCAAGGCGAGGTCTCAAAATCGATTGATATGGTGTGGGTTTGTGATGACCAGCATTTGCTGTGATAAGAACTTAGATGCTGGGTCATTCTTCACATACAAAAACACAATTCTAGCCTACAACAAAATGTGGAAATGGTTCTTTTCTCATACTAAACATCAATTACAAAATCACCGACAAACTCGAGTATCGTACAGCTACCATTCATGGCCATGACACTAGTCAGCCTCATCTTGCACCATATTAGCAGGCAGAAACAGTGTCACTTCCACAATGAAGGAGAAACAATAACGATATTAATCCATCCCCCATTTCCGCACAACTCTTTCTTTGGCAGACATTTCGGTCTGGTATGTGTTGCTCACCATTTGATTCATGGGTCCAGATCCAGAAACAGGTGCAAAGGCTTTTCCAGTAAACCATGATGAAATAAATGTCAACCAATTCCTTGCACCTCGCAATACAAACAGCAACGAATTGAAGATGACAGCAAACATCACATTGCCCTTTGCTAGCAGGAGATACTGTGAACAAGAATGAATAGCATCAGCATAAAAATCAGAAGTTGTGGAATTAGAATTAGATAGCATACCGTCTCTTACCAAGGAAACAATGCCAATGATAGCAAGGATTGCTTGCTGTGCTTCCTCCCAGAAGTGCTCTTCACCGAACCACCCAAACCAACCACCACCTCCAAACCAGCCTCCTCGACCTGATGCACCTCCACCACCCTTTTCCTGCCTCTTCTCGATTTCTCTATTCCATTTTTCAAACTCAGTTTTCTTCTCGCCGAGGGCACCTTCTAGTGCTTTTCTAGCTTGCTCCTGCAGCCAGGAGAAATGCTCAACAATAAGAAAACTTTGTAAATGCCAGGTGAAAGTTTTATGCTGCAAGGAAAATTGAATACCTCACCACCCAATTTTATTTTTATTTTTACTTTTTTTTTTTTACAGCATATTAACACCAACGGAAATACAATAGGTCAAGTGATGAAGAAGATTCCTCTACACTGCCATTTAAAACATAATAAAGTTGCTAGATATCTCTATCAACAAGATGCTTAAACCTTCAACAACCATGGCATGCAGGCAACTCCATGCCTATTTTAACCATGGAGTGAAAACATATATTGTCCAGATGTTCATTCAGATGGTCAGGCGTGTTACCCCTTCAACTTTATCCTGGATGACTGGAAGAGCATTACAATCACCTTCAACAAAATGTCCAACCCAAAATTTCAGATCCTTTTTTCCACCACAAACTGGAACATATATATCTGGATGGTCCCTGTCTTCTTCTTCTTCTTCTTTTTCCTTTTTTTTTTATTTTTATTTTTATAAACTGGAAAACTTTGCAGATTGTAAATAATAAACCTGGTCGCACTAAATCAGAATCTCACTTATTCCTTTTTCCTGACACACATTCTCAAATTTGCCAAAAACAAGCGTGGAGTTTCAAATGTTGTTGAAAATTAGCAGAAACTCAATAGGTAACCTCTGGCAGCATGTTGTAAGCAATTACTGCTGGATTTTAAAAAAGGTTAATATCAGTTAACCATATTATCTAAGAGAAACAACTATTATATTACAGAGTCCAACTTCTATTGTGGTTGAGGTTCTGTGGATGGGCCTGCAGGCAAAATTTCTGTTGCATGCCTCCTTTCACTTCAGTAAGAACATGTCCCACCAGAAGTTTCATGCGCAGCTTCAAACAATCAGTTAGAATAATCTTAGCAGTTAAGATATCAATAGGGAAAATGTTTGATCCTTTGTTGGGAGGCTCATTATTATCATGACAACATAATCTACTGCAAAGATAACTGTGGAAGTAGACTTCAACTTTTGATGGTAAAATATCTAACAACATGAAAGGTCAGATTGCCTAGGGGAACAGGATAGCATAACAGAGATCTTATCAAGATTCTTTTTAGCGAGATGGCTTGCTTGCTCTTCAGATGCAGATATCAGCACCTTTGGGTCCCGAATTGAACAAGGATTAGGATCTATTCTGTGTAACCTTAACGACAGTGCTGCAGAAATCTACAAGTCAGATTTATCTGAAAGCTTTTGATTTTGTAACCAGATAAGATCCTAACATGTATG
>NC_025999.2:26554713-26616203 GCF_000442705.2 Elaeis guineensis
ACTTGTATTTATAGGCAGTTTTTGGAATCTTTCATCAGAAATTTGTTGATAGCTGAGGGGAGTTTAAATTTTACTTTTGAATGATTGATGAAGAGTCAAATAACTGCTTCCTGACAGTAATCTATTACTGTTGCTTGTTGATATCTGAATGAAATCTTATTTCTTCTTTTTGATTAATTGATAGAAAATCACATCACTGTCTCTTTTCTTTTTGTTGATTGATGGCAACTAGCCATTGTATTTATTTTTGGCAGAGGAGGCTCAAATTTTGTGGATGGATTTGGATAACTCTCAAATGAAATTTATTTTTTGTTCCTTTTCTTTCTTTTTAGAAGGTTTAATTGATGTTTGGAAGTACAAGAGGTAAAAGAGAAGAGAAGGTTTTTTGTAAAAATACCAAAAAGAATCAAAATTTGTGCAGTGGGTGAGAGTTTGAAAATAATAATTAATACTTTTGAAAGTCTTGGTAAAGAGAACAATAAATTGAAAATGCAAATCTTGTTCTAAAAATTTTGTCGTAATCCCTTCTTCATCTACATAAAATGATTTTATTAAATTGAGAAAAGGAGTTACAGACTGATTTAAGTCTTTTACTAGGATGAATGAAGTGTTGATGTCAACATTGTTGTTGTAAACTTCTGTATTTATTAATTGATATTTAATTTTGAATTTTGAACCACTAGCAGTGCTTAGATTTTCGTTTGTTTTTTCAAAGTATTTTATTGGTATTAATTTTTTTTGGATACAATTTGAATCTGCTCTAGAGTCTACTAGGGCTATTATATTGAGTTTGAATTCTTCTCCTATAACTAGAGTTATTTTAATGCACCATTTTGGTATAGTTAATAGGTTTATAGTATCTATAGGTTCTTGATTATTTATGGGTTTTTGGTTATTTAGTAATTCAATTTGTTCATTTATTTCTTCAATTTTTATTTTTAGAAGATTGATTTCTATTTGGAGATCTTGGATGGTTAGATCTTTCTTTTCTTTTGATTCAAATCTTTTTAGAGTATTACTTAGATTATATGTTGCTTTTATATCTTTTATGGAAGTTTCACTTGATATAGTTTCTTTAAGTTTAGCTAAATATTCTCTTCTTTGTTCAGAATTTTTTATTTTATCAATAAAGTCTAAAATAAATGTTATTCTTTTGCAATTACACAGACTGCTTTTTTATTTTCAAGATCTTGAGAGTTCTCAGATTCTGAACCTAATTCTAGAAGTAAAATTTTTAGCTGGATTTTTATTGATTTTAAAAGATTTGATTCATCTATCTCTAAGTTATTAATTTTTTCCTTGGTTTTGCAATTTTTACTAAAATGTCCTACCTTACCATATTTGTAAAAAATAGGTGGTGATGGTTTGGTTCTGACCCAACTAGTTTGGATTGTTCTAGGTTTAAATTGAGGTGGTTTACTCTTTTTATCTTTCAGAAGTGGCCTAGATTTTTCCTTAAAGTTTTGGATTTTTTCTTTGTAGCAATTCTTACAAATTTTTTTGGATTTTTTATATTTTTGATCTTTGAGTGGTTGAAGGCCAAATTGTTCACAAAAGTTGCCTGACTCTTTTTTAGACTTTAACTATTCCTTTTTGAGTTATTGTTTGAGTTTTAGATCATTACAAAGTAGCAATCCTTCTTCATTTATGATGTTGATAAGGTCCCCATATATTAGTTTGTTATAGGAAATCCTACTATTATTTTGGTTTCTAAGTTTAGTCTTAATTTTTTTAGAGAATACTGAAGGTAGCTCAGCAATAAATTTTTCTTTTCAAAAGGACTGGTTGCAATCTTCTCTGATCATTACTTTTGTTAAAAAAATATCTTTATACCATCTAAAATCTTGCAAATTTTTACATCTTAAATTTGATAAATTCCTGTAGTTCTATCTCTTAGTTTTGATGGATCACCTAGAAAATATTTGGCAATTGCAAAGATACGTGTAGGAATGACATCTTGTATGTCTGTTTCTTCCTCATCTTTGAGAATTGTTCTATCTATAGTTTTTCATACTGCAGTAAGGATTTATTCTCGATCAATATCATCTAAGTAGTGATCCCACCAACCTTTTAATTTACCAGTGAAACCTGTTACTAAGTTTTGGACAATGGCATGGTCAGGTGTGTTTTTGATTTTGTAGGCATTTGATACCATGATCATTTCTTGGAGTGTATTTTGGATGCCATATTTGGTTATTCCATCTATGTTTCATTCATAAATGGTATTGGCCGAATATTGGTTTTAGATTATTTGACCTTTTTTTTCTAGGACTAAGTCTGGAAGGGTAGGTCGTAGGTTATAAGCTTTTCTAGGGAGTTCATTCCAATTTGTGATTTTATTTATTTGATTTTCTTTTGGGTTTCAGTATTTGAAGATTTTGAAACATGTTGGGTTAAAGTGGCTACTGATTTTGACCTAGTGGATTGTTCTGGAGTGTCTTCTACTCTTTGAAGCCTTCTATTGTTTATAATCTTTTATTTATTTTTTCCATTAGGTTAGTATTTAACTCTTTTGATCATTTTTTGTCTATCTCAAAGGGTTTAAAAATGGGTAAAGAAGTTTTGTTTTGAATTCTAAATTTTTTTTCTTTGATCATTTCCTCTAGTCTAATTAGTTGGTCACCTATGGTTTTAAGGTTTTGATTTGTAAAATTATTTTATTCTATGATGTTTTTTATATATCTACCATTTGATATTTCTGGACGATCAATTTTGATTTTAAATAAGGAGGCTGTTATTTGAGTTTCTTTAATTGATATTTTGATTTCTTGTAAAGGAGGATGAATTTTTTCAATGACTCTTGCTTTCCCATCTTGCCAAGAATCTATGATTCTTGGGTTAGATGGTTTTAAAATTTTGGTTCCTATTTCTTTATCATTTCTTAAGATCATATTAACATCTTTTGAGGTGTCTTTTATTAACTCATACCATTTGAAAAATGGTATTTGTGTTCTAGTTATTTCTAAAAAAGTGTAATATTCCATTTGTAAATTGTTTCTTTATTCTTTGGAGTGAGTTATGAGGAGCTTACATCTTTTTTCAAGATTTTCTTATGAATAAAAATCTTTTTCTAGGGTTGATTTGTCTATCTTGAATTCAGAATTAATTAGATATAGCTCTAAATCTTTTATTTGGGAATATATAGGAGAGATAGGTGGAGATTGAAATTCCTCATACCTAGGTTGGAGAATTTTTGGTTCAAAGTTTACAGTACTTAATTTTGATGGTGAGGAGCTGGAACAGCTATGTCTTGAGAGGTTTATTTGGACTTGGATAGGTTCTAGCCTATAGCTTGAACTTCTTTAGATTCCTCTTTGAAATTTGATAGAAATATCTCCTTCAAAATTTGTAATGATTGTGTCTAATTTACTTTATTCTTTTCTGATGGCTGGTATTGCTTTCTTTAGTAGCTAGTCGTCAGGTAATTTGATTTGATCCTAGACTAGGGTTCTTGGGATAAACATATTTTCTTTACTTGGGTCTATTTGAAAGTAATCTGTTGATCCTAAAGTTCTTTTGTTTACAACTCCTATATGTTCTAGGGTGTTTAAGGTTTTATAGTATATCCTAATCATGGCCACGGTTGGGCATGATTCAGGTAACATATTAAATCCATCTCATTTGACTTCTAATTTTAAACTCCTAAGAATATTTTTGTCTTTAGTTTTGATAGTAAGATCTGTGTTACAATTAAAATAAATTGGTCCATCAAGTAAACTAGACTCAACCATACCTAAAAGGGCATCCTGAAAGTCATGAAACCTACCATCTTTTAGACATAAAAGGATAGTGTTGTTTATTCCTTTTTTAAATTAAGGATTTTACCGCTACTTGGACTAGACCTATATGAATAAATTCAAATTTAGATTTTTGGACAGTTTTGACAATTTCTTGTGTTAGGATTGGGATTAATTTGTATTCTTTTTCTATTGAAATAGTAAATTCTAATGTTTTGATCCTATTGTCTGGTAGTAACTAATTTGTAGATTTATAGATAGAACTTCTAAAAACTTTTGAGATTATCCATTAATCCAACTGTTTATCGAAAAGCTCGATCAGAGCCTTATCCACCTCGATACCTTCACCATGAGATGAAAAACTAATAGAGAAAGATCTTGACAAGAAACTCATCTTAGAAGACTTAACAATAGAGAATTTTGATAAGAGATCCTTTCCTTAGAAGACTTAATATAACAGGATCCGAGATAAAAACCTACCTTAGGAGACTTAACACAGAAGGATCCGAGATAGTTATCTTACCAAGGGTGACAAAGTTGAGGCTCTTTGGGGATTGATAGTCTTCTGCCTGTGAGCGGCTCTCCTTGGCCTAGATCAGCTCGACATATCCTTGCTGCAGCCCAACACCGGGAGGTACGCCCAAAGATAGAGCCACTACCGGTTATACAATCTCTGTGCTCCTCAGACCAAGCTTAGGTTCTACCGATTATACAACCACTGTGCTCCTTAGACCAAGCTAAAGGTTCCTACCATGGTCAAGGCCCCTATTACTTCTCGAATCGAGATCTGTCATGTACTACTTCTCCCTCTCGAGCTCTGATACCATGATGTCGGGACCAAGATCTGGGGGAGCCCCTAGTTAAAGGAGGAACCATAATAATCCTATCCTAGGATATATGTTCTGAAACCTATGAACAGAATCTTGCTTACTCTAAAATACTAGAGAGCGAGGCCCGTCAAGAAACTGTTAATAGATCACAGATTAACCATGATCTAAGATCTAGTTCTTCTAAGACATAAGCTTAAGTTTGAGACCTTTATAGCTATAAGTCTCATAAGATGCAAGACTTAGAACACAGTTTAGTTAAACCATTCATTCTAAACCTAGACTAAGGGTTATCTTAGATTCAGGATTGTCATCCTAAACCAAAGGTTATATCCTAGACCAAAGGTTATAGACATTTTAGACCAAGGGTTGTCTACTTTATGACTATCCTAAGAGAAAAGTTGTCTACCCTATATACATGAGGTCACAGCTTGACTACTGTCTAACCTATGGGTTGCTTACCTTATGACTATTTTAGATTGAAGGTTATCCTATAGACTAAAGGTTGTCTATCCTATGTACATATCTGTACTAGACTATTATGTACATGACTATGAGGTCGCGGCTTGGCTACTGTCTAACCTATGGGTTGCCTACCTTATGACTATCTTAGACTAAAGCTTATCTATCTTATGTACATGAGTTAACCTATGAGTTACCTTATACATGGGTTAACCTATGGGTTATTTACTTTACTATGGGTTATCTAACCTATGGGTTATATCTACCTCATTATTGGGTTTTGGAGGTGCAGCGAAAGGGTTAGGTGTTTAAAATTTTTATTTAAAATACCTGATGCTCCGACAACCCCAATGCTAAGAAATATTTGTCTATAACAATCAAAGCATAATTAAATTAAACTTGGTTAAGAAGAGTACCTGTAGCGCTAATCTAATTTTTATAAGGTGTCTAAGTGTACGCCCTCTAATGGTGTTCTACACAGAAATTAGACCAAAACAGCACTTCTTCTTTAGCTTACTTCAAGAGTTCTAACCCCTAGAACTCGACTAGTCCTGTATCGATCAGGTTTCTCCAAGAACCTGACTCGATCCTCTCTTAAATCTCAAAGCCTTGTCCTACAACTAAGATAGGTTGTAAGAAAGAAGGGAGAGCAACAGAGAGAAATTGGAAAGATTTTCTGAATGCCTCGAACACCCAGCACCCAAGCCTTTTTATAGCCACCAGATGGATGCCAAAAGGGAGGGACATGCCCCATCTAAGAGGCTTATCTGATCAGATTATCAGAGATAAGGGTTCCTTCAAGCACAAGGACTCTTATCAATAATACGTTGATCAGCACCTTCACCTGCATGCACGATCAGAGAAGGGATATTTTTGTATCCCTTCTCAAATCAAAAAAATCTACAAAAATCCACATGGATAGGGGACTCATTTTTGATTCTAGAACACTAGATAAGGAATAAAAATTTCTCATAGAAGGATGCCTTCTCGTAACACTTCACGTGAGTCCTTGTCATCACGCATGCATGAGGAGAAGTTTTAGCATCCATTTAATCCACTGATAAATCTGAAAAAATTCCAAATAAATATCCATGAAATAGCTTATCAAATGTGGAACATTATCAAAAAGGTAGTGTTCCAATTTAAATGAATTTGATCTACAGAAGGACTCTCTAAAACACAGAGAGATGCGATGCTTTAATGCATGTGCGTGAGAGACCCTTCTCTTTTCCAATTTTTCTCCACCCCATTTAATCCAAAAAAAATCCATCTCATGCTTTGAGATGTGCATCAGAGGATGTAGGGTGATTAGGGCTACCACACATGTTTGAATCCTATGCCAGAAGGACTCCTCCTTCTGCTCACGCCAACACGCGCACACCAATTTTGATTTACGCCAAGAGTCCTTCACAACTTGGACTCTTCATAATTGGCGTTAAAATGAGATGTGATGCCCCACTTTGGGCTACTACTAGGTGGCATGATCTAGCCCAAATACCCATCAAATTGGGCTAGCTAATTAGCAAGGGATGAGACCAAATTGATCTCCCAAGGAGCTAGGATTTCCATACGTGCTAGCATGCTTACTGGGAACCTTGATTAAATCTAAAATTTTAATCAACCTTATCAAAAGAGTCCTTGGCTAATTTTCATATGTGTGTGACCCATTGGATTCCACATCTAACTAGCAGTAGGTCTGGGTGCAAGTTGATCAAATTTGATTAGATTTCAATCTAACCGATTTAAGTCCAATCAAGCTAACCCAAGTTCAACAATTAGAATCTTTTCTAATTGACGATCGAATTTAACTCTTTAATTCGATCAAATATATAAGTCTAGATTGATGTCTAGCAACGTATCATGACTATCTAGAAGATGTTAAATTTGATGAAAATATCAAATATACCCTTTAGTGGTAAGTTATCATGCAATTCAATCCTTCGATCATCCCTGTGCCCTGAATATATTCATGAGTATAGAATCATGTTAAAGTCAAACACATATTCATATCGATTCTTAATTAACCAATGATGACTCTGATGAAGAAGCATTAGAAACTCTTTCTAATCTTCTTCCTACTTTTGGCCAAAAAATTTTTTTCGAGTCATCTAGGGATGAGAATATACAAGATGCGATCTCCTCTTACTAGAAGTGATCGATTCCATGTTGACCTACTCACAACCTTCATACATACTCCACCATATCCAGAACATCCCGTATATGTCTTAATGCCATGCCTGGGTATAAATCAAAAAAGAATTCATGTGCACAAGATTTCATGGTGATCTTAGGTCTAAGAATTACTTGCATAACTCCCACTTAGAGAACCATCTTTGACATGCAAGTAAGGCTTCCATAAGATGCTCCTTTTCATTGAGTCAATTTAGTAGACTCATCTCCAAATGAGCATCCACATCCTTGTATTAGTGTCTCATACACAAGTGGCTAGTCAGATCTGCCATCCTCTCCATCAAGCATACATAGGATGTGCCAGTCTATCCGAAATATTGATCTCTGACTCAATACTCCTACGATCAGAAATATTTAAGATTAGAATTTTTAGATTTTAGGTCTCACTAGTATAACCCATTCATGTCTCCTAAAATTATTACCCTAATTTTTGAGATTCAACATAATCTTAGACATAATAAGATGCAGCTAAAATGATGAATCAATATCTCAAATAATAAATATCATTACATGAGTTGAAAAATTACAAAGAAAAGTTTTATCACAACACACTTGCGATTGGCTTATAGGGTACTCTTCTTTCTATCTCTCACTTGCACTAAAACCAATCGCCTTTGTATCTCATACAATCAAGATGGCGATTAAATAGCTATTGTGGTATGGCCTTAGTGAATGGGTCTACTATATTGTTCTTTGTGTCAACTCATTCAAGGACAACATCCTATCTCTCTATAATTTTTTGAATGAGATGAAAGCGTCTGAGGATGTGCTTAGATCTTTGATGAGATCTAGGTTCCTTAGCTTGAATAATGATCCCAGTGTTATCACAATAGAGTGACACCGATCCTTCAATCTCAGAATCGATTCCTAATTCCATGATGAATTTTTTCATTCAGACAGCTTTCTTAGTGGCTTTACTAGCAGTGATGTATCTGCCTCAATGGTTGAGTCAGCTACTGTCAGCTGCTTGAAACTCTTCCAACTCACTGCCCCACCATTCAGGATAAACATGTACTCTGATATTGATTTGCTATCATTCGAATCAGATTGAAAATTAGAATCTATATATCCCTCTAGTTTTAACTCTGATCCTCCTCCATATATGAGAAAAACATCTTTAGTCCTTCTTAGGTACTTCAAAATATTTTTTATAATTTTTTAATGATCCTCCTTTAGATCAGTCTGAAATCTGCTAGCTACAGTTAAAGCATAAGCTACATCAGGCCTGGTACATAGCATGGTATACATAATTGATCCCACAACCGAAGTATAAGAGATTTTATTCATCCTTTTTCTCTCTTCTGATGTCTTAGGGTATATTTTCTTAGAGAGACGTATAGCATGACTTGCAGGCAGGTAACCTCTTTTACTTACCTCCATATTAAATCTCTTTAATATGAGATCTATGTACCATGACTGGGATAAGCCTAACATCCTATTAGATCTATCTCTATAGATCTTTATACCCAGTATATAGGATACTTCACCCAAGTCTTTCATGAAAAACTTATTCGATAGCCAAATCTTGACCGATTGTGTTGGTACAAAAATTCACCGACGTCGAAAAAGCTGGAGTCGAGGGAGTCACGATCGCCATCGGAACCTGCAAAGAAAGTCTAAACCAGAGTTGGGGGTGCTCCGGCAAGACCCTCCGACGCTCAAGTCAGTTCTTTGCCTCAACAAGAATGGAGTGCTCGAACGAAAATTTTAGCAGAGTTTTGAGATAGAAATTAGAGCTTAGAGAATAATGTATCTGGGGTCCCCTTTTTATAGGTGGAGGGTGCAACAGACTGATAGCGACGTTTGTAACCGCCTGGTAGTGGGCCATTCGGGGCCAGGAGGAGTTTGTTATGAAGAGTAGTGGAGTGGAGTCGTGGCCATTACCGTGGCCTGCCACGTGGAGCCTGTTGCGGGGAGTGGAGCAGCGTCCGTTGTCGCGACTTGCCAAAGAGTGATGGAGCCATGCGGAATCCGTCGCAGGAAGTGGAGCAGCGTTTATTGTCGCGACTTGCCAGAGAGTGGTGGAGCCACACGAAATCCGTCGCAGAAAGTGGAGCAGAGTCGTGGCCATTACTGTGGCCTGCCAGGGAGTTCAGGCCTGTCGGCCATAGCTCGGTTGGGGTGTTTGACGGAGAGAGGTAGCTATCCATCCGAGAGAAACTCAGATGCTGCTGGCGAGCCTTCTACCGTTGGGTGCCTTGGGCATTAATACTGCAGGCGAGGGCCATTCGCTGTAGGAGCTCGGTCAGAGGCTTTCCGTAGATGAAGTTTGATTTCATGCAGAATTCGATAGTGGGTCGGCCTGCAGTGGATGTCGGATGGCACTGGAGAGGTTCATCCGCTGGAGGGGTCCGGCTGCTGGGGTCCATGTATCGTAGGAGTTCGTCTGGAATCTGTCTGCTATAGGAGTTCGGTCGGAGTCCGATCTCCGTAGAAGTCCGGATGGAGATCATTTATCGAGGAAGCTCGACCGAAGCCTGCCTGCAATAGAAATCCAGAAGGAATTTGTCCACAATGGAAGCTCGGGTGAGGGCTTACAGTGAGAATCCGGTGCGGACCGCTCGTAGTGGAAATTTAAAGTAGACCGCTTGTAGTAGAAGCTCGGAGTAGATCGCTTGTAGCAGAAGCTCGGAGTAGATCGCTTGCAGTAGAAGCTCGAAGTAGATCGCTTGCAGTAGAAGCTCGGAGTAGATCGCTTGCAGTAGAAGCTCGGAGTTCGGCCCTTGTAGGAGTTCAGATGAGGTCTACCTGCAACAGGAGTTCAGGGCGGAAGTCCGGCCCCCGTAGGAGCTCGGACGAAATCTACCTGCAGCCGGAGTTCGGAGAAGAAGCCCGGCTCCCATAGGAGCTCGG
The DNA here is from genome assembly GCF_000442705.2 of Elaeis guineensis. NCBI lineage: Eukaryota > Viridiplantae > Streptophyta > Magnoliopsida > Arecales > Arecaceae > Elaeis > Elaeis guineensis. Next base: position 26,564,783 of record NC_025999.2, read on the forward strand.
ATGGGATCTACCTGCAGTCGAAGTTCAGGGTGGAAGTCCGGCTCCCGTAGGAGCTCGGACAAAGTCTACCTGCAGTCGAAGTTCAGGGTGGAAGTCCGACTCCCGTAGGAGCTCGAACGAAGTCTACCTGTGATCGAAGTTCGAGGAAGAAGTCTGACTCCTGTAGGAGCTCGGACGAAGTCTACCTTCAGTCGGAGTTCGGGAACGAAGTCCGGCTCCCGTAGGAGCCAGGACGGAGTCTAGAAGGTGGTCGACCACCATAGAAACTTGGATGGAGTCTGTCCATTATGGAGAATCCGATCGACACTGGTGGGGGTTTATCCATCGGCAGAACTCGGGAATGTTGCAGAGGCTTGGCCGTCGGAGAGGTTCGAAAAAATGTCGCCAAAGGTCGGACGTCGGTAGAATCCCGAGAGGGTCACTCCTGACATGAACTTCGGTTGGGGGGTATTTTATACCCAACACCAGTCCCCCTACTTTCGAGTTCGAGTTTCGAATGAAGGAAGTACAGAAAAATTTTTACAGCCGAAGTTGCCCCCTTGAATCTTGTGCACGACCATCCTCGAAAATCCAGACATTTAATGCGCGCGTGCTGGAGTCTTTTCAAATCGGAGTGATCTGAAGAGACCTTTCAAAATTCTCGTTGGAGCGTTATCTCAGGTACGGTACAGTAATGGCTTTGTTAGCTGTCAGCCGCTTTTAGCCGCCTGCTGTGGCGAGTGGGACATGTGGCGAGCATGTGTCGGCCTGGGGAGATCCGCGATCATTATAGCGCCGGATCCTAGGGTCTATTTAAACCCGCCTTTCCACCTCCAGGAGTTTCATTCTGCCTGAAAGTCCTGTTGGTGCCCGCCTTCTCTCCAAGAGCTCTGACCTTCCTTGGCGTCCGCTTTGGCCCTAGGTGTTCTTCGAGTCATCCCTATCCCTGCGCTTCTGCATCCTTCGGAGCAACTTAGGTTAATCCCGAAACTTTCGTTCCTTCTCTTGCCATCTAGGTGTCCCTTCTCCTTCATTTTTCTTCTGTCGCATTCCTCTTGTTAGGTCCCCCACGAGCCTTTCGGCTCTTATTTTTCCTGATCTCTTCGAGATTTTTAGGGTTCTTGCTTGAAATATCTTCTGGCACCTCCGCCTCTAGCGGTTCTAGGAGCTCGTCTGCCTCAGTCCCCCAGAACCCTCATATTGTAGACGAACCCACATCTAGGGCTGGGCCTCATCCGATTTTTGCGCCGGGCGCCATTCCCTGTTCTCTGACTCCGGATGAACTTTTACTGATAAAGATTCAGTACGGAGTTCCTCCAGAGTATGATCTAGAGCTTTCCGATCCCGCCGATCGGGCGAGCACCCCCCGCCTGGCCGCTTCTGCCTGTACCAGGAGGCCTTCCGTGCTGGGCTCCGGCTTCCACTTCCGCCCTTCATCGTCGCTCTTTTCCATTTTCTAGACATTTCTTTAGCTTCAATCGCGTCGAATTCCTTTAGATTTTTGATAGGATTCCTCTCCCTTTGCCACGTAGTCGAAGTTCAACCATCTCTTTCTTTGTTTAGGTATTTTTACACCTTCAAGTGCCACCCCTCGACAAAGGACTGATGGTACTTCTCCCCCAGTTCGGCAAGAAGGGGTTGCTGAAAAGTGCTCCCTCTTCTATCCATAACTGGAAGGAGAAGTATCTCTACGTCCAATGTCCGACCTTAAAGCTGGGATTGCCCCCTTGGGGCTCTCTGAGGGACTCTGTCTGCCGGGCTCCTAACCTGGGGGAGGATGACCTTCAGGCCGCCCGGAAGCTTCTTAGTTATCCAACTCCTTCCCTTCCCAACCTACTGAAGGAGCAGTTTCTATTCAACATCGGCTTGAGTCCCCTGGATCCTGCGAGTATTCTATCTTTCCTTTCTTCTTCTTTTCTTCTTCTCTTCTCCCCTTTCTCTTTTTCTTTTTCTTTTTTTTTTGTTGCACGTCACCTCTTCCTTTTTCATCCCATTGCTGATCTCTTTTTCTCTCTCTTCTTTTTTTTTTTTTTAGGAATGGATGCCGAAGCAGCACGGATGCTTGCCAGGGGCCTCAAGGTTCACAAAAGAAAAGATGCTGCGGCCTCCGGGTCGGCAAAGAAGGCCAGAACGGAGGAAACAAGCTCGACCACGCCTGCCCAGGCGGCTCTCGCGATCGATGTTCCTTTAGACGCCAAGCCTCCGGCTCCCCGGACGTCTTCAAGGAGTTCTCCCGCTGAGGTTCCCGCTTCGGGGGCCCACTTCGAGGAGGTGCCAGGGGTTGAGAGGGGGAGGAGAAGGAAGATGGTGGCCCACAGGGTGAGTGGCCGCCGAGCCGCCATCGAAGAATCCCATGGTTCCAAAGAAGAGTCGGTGGAGAATTTCTTTAATGACAGGGACCTGATAAAGCGACTGGTCGACAGCTGCATCCTGCCCGAAGTCATCCAGAGGATCGTTCACACCGATCCCGAGCAGAGGGTTTGGGACTCTCTAGGGTCCTTTCTCGAGGTAAACAGATTCACTTTCCTCCTTCCCCTTGCACCTTCATTTAATTAACTTCTCAACTTTCATTCTGACCTCCTGGCCGTCCTTGCAGATCGGGCACCAGCTCCTTGCCAACATCAAGATGACGAACCGGGCGAGGAGGGATGCCATCCAGGCGGAGGAGGGCCACCGGGCCGAAGCCGCCCGTCTCAAAGAAAAGGCTGCCGAGGTAGCCAACCTCCAAGTGGCCCTTGAGAAAGAAAAGTAGGCCTCGGAGGAGATGGTGAGGAAGGCAGAGGTCGAGGTCGCAAATTTGATGGAGCAGATTTTGGTTCTGATCTCGGAGGCCAGGGTCCAAGTGGTGGAGTTCAAGGCCTCTACGGAGATGAGGGACCTGAACGTCAAGTTCGGCCAAGATGCGTTCATCAAAGGGTTCGAGCTCTGCCAAGAGAAGATGGTCAAAAAATTTCCTGAGCTCGACCTCAGCTTCTTGGATGAGGCGTCTGAAGATGAAGCCGGGCCCTCTCCTACTGTCGCTGGCACCGCAGCCCCCCTTCCAAGAACACCGAGCTCCCCAACTCCTACTTCGGAGGTCTGAGACCTCTGACTTTGTATTTTTCTTTTACTGTGATTTTTCTTTTCCCTTTTGTCTTTAAGAAATATTTAATCAATAAAATTGGGTTTCTCCTTATGGGGGGCTTCTCTACTCTTTTCTTTTTTCTTTCTGCAATGAGTCGCGCCTTGATGCTTTTGTCCCCCGATGGCAGCGTCCTGTCGAAGCACTTCCCTTGCCACAGGGAGTTCCACTGAAGTCCATGATCCAACATCTGAGGAAGAGAGTTCGTCATTTAACAAAAAAGTCGAAGGAGATGGAGAACGAACTTCGCAGGTTGAGGGAGAGCCACTCTGAGGCCATTGCGGAGGCCACCTACTTTCGGAACCTCCACGTGAAGGAGATCATGGAGTACAGCCGAAGAAAGGCGAACTTCGAGAAGGAGCTCGAGGAACACAAGAAGCGCGCCAGCAACCGATCTTGGGCTCAAGCTTCCAAGATCAGCTCTCTCAGAGCGGAGCTGTTGGCTGTGCAGGAAAAGATCAGTCAGTTGGAAGGAAGCTCGTTCTGGCTTTCGACTCGGGCCGACTGTGACCAAGAATGGTCGAAGAAGTTCTCCGACCTTCAGCAACAGCTCCAGGATGCCGAGGCAAACTATAATGCGTACCGGGCCGGCTGGTGCAAGCAGGTGGATGACTACAGGGGGAAGCTCAGGATGGCGACCGACGAGGTTGTCCACCTTCAAAGGTAGTTATCTGAAGGAGCTCAGCTTGCTCCTGTTCGGGATCCCGACGAACTCCAATCCCTGAGAGGAACCATAGAAGAGCTATCTGTCGCCCTTGGAGAGGGGAAGGCCGAGCTGCAGCAGTTGAAGATCCAGCTGGTATACGAGCAGCAGGTAGTCAAAGATGCGGAGGCAGAATCCGAGGTCCTTGCCCGCACGTCGTGTTGAGTTGTCGTCCGTCGAACTTCTTTCATTTTTTGTCCCGTTCGATATTGATGTTGTCCGAAGGTTCCTTATTCATCTTTGTATTAGGTCGTCATTACCGAGTTTCTTATGTTTTTTGGTTTGTTCGACGTCGACATCGTTTGAAGGTTTCTAGCCATTGTCGTGTTGGTTCACCTTTTCGTTCGTGACCATAGATCTCTCTTTCTCTTTCTCCTTCTTCATGGGGACGAGGTCCTTTGTGTCTTTGGTATAGTTTGGCCTCCATTTTTCACTGGTGTAGCCCACTGCTGCTCCTTCACATCTCCCTCCTTCTTTTAAGCAAGGGTTCTCCCTAGCTTTTTATGGGGTCGCGGTAGCGTAGAAGGGCCGTCGAAAAGGTTCTCTTCTTTCTTATCAGGTCTCGAATGACCGGACCTTAGTTGGTGTCAGGATGAGATTCTTCCCCTATTTTTGATGCAGTCGATTTCAGCTCAGGTTAGGACGAGGTTCTTTTCCTGTTCCTAACAGGGCTGTGGGGGTACATATGGGCGTTGCAGGGCCTCTCTCCCCATCCGGTCTAAGAGTAACCGGGCCTTCAACTTTGCTCATATTAGGGCGAGGTTCTCCTCCTGTCCCTAACAGGACTGTGGGGGCACATAAGGGCGTTGTAGGGCCTCTCCTCCCATCCGGTCTAAAAATAACTGGGCCTTCAGCCTTGCTCGTGTTAGGGCGAGGTTCTCCTCCTGTTCCTAACAGGGCTGTGGGGGCACATAAGGGCGTTGTAGGGCCTCTCCCCCCATCCGATCTAAAAATAACTGGGCCTTCGGCCTTGCTCATGTTAGGATGAGGTTCTCCTCCTATCCCTAACATGGCTGTGGGGGCACATAAGGGCGTTGTAGGGCCTCTCCCCCCATCCGGTCTAAAAATAATCGGACCTTCGGCCTTGCTCATGTTAGGACGAGGTTCTCCTCCTATCCCTAACATGACTGTGGGGGCACATAAGGGCGTTGTAGGGCCTCTCCCCCCATCCGATCTAAAAATAATCGGGCCTTCGGCCTTGCTCATGTTAGGGCGAGGTTCTCCTCCTATCCCTAACATGGCTGTGGGGGCACATAAGGGCGTTGTAGGGCCTCTCCCCCCGTCCGATCTTAAAATAACCGGACTTTCAATTTTGCCCATATTAGGTGTTATTTTCATTGTCTGAAAGGGTTATCCCCTGTCATTACAAGTCCATGCCAAAAGGGAAAGATGTGCAAATCTGAAAGAAATCTTGATTTAAAGCGAAGTCGTTCGTAATACATTTATCGGTTTTTCAAATCTCAGGACTGTAGAAGGTCTGCTCCCCATCAAGGTCCTCCAGAGATGAAGTTGATGATCCCAATTGGAGGTCGATCTCCGGGCTGCTCTTCCCTCCTCGGCGGCTCAGGTTGCGGCAGGGCCCTTGGCCGATCCTCTCTACCCTCAGGCCGGCGTCGAATGAATCTGTCGAGCCGACCTCATCTGATGAGCTCCTCGATCTCGTCCCGGAGTTGAATGCATTCCTCTGTGTCGTGGCCGTGGTCACGATGGTAGAGGCAGAACTTGTTAGGATTGCGCTTCTCGGGGTGTGTGCGCATCCTTTCTGGCCTTGGGAGCTGCTCTCTGACTTCCATCAGCATCTGGGTTTTCGATACGTTGAGGGGGGCATAGCTGCGGAATCTTCCTGGGGGAGAGCCCCACCGAACCCTGCGCTCTGGGCTTCTCTGCCTGCATGCTCAGGGAGGAGTCTAGGCACTCTTGTGCCCGAGAGGAGTTCGAGAATGTGGCTGAGCTTCTCTTGGCCCTTTTTCAACTGCGGGCTTACTCCAGTCTCTCGCCTGCCGCTCTCTCGTGGTCTCCTCATCCTTCATCTTGAAGGCTTCTTCTGCTCCGGCATACCCTTCAGTCTGAGCCAGCAAATCAGCAAAATCCTTGAGGTATTTCTTTTTCAAGAAGAATAGAAGGTCGTTCTTTTGAAGACCGCCTTTCAAAGCAGCCATCGCGACCGATTGGTCCAAGTTCCGGACCTCCAACGCGGCGACATTGAAATGGTTGACGTAAGCCCGAATGGACTCCCCCTCCCTTTGCTTGATGTTAATGAGGGACTTCGAACCCCTCCGGGGAGTCGGCTGCTAACAAAATGAGCCACAAACTGGTGGCTCATCTGATCAAAGGAAAAGATGGTACCCGACTTCAGTGTCGAGTACTAGTTTCTCGCTGCTCCCTTCAAGGTGGATGGGAAAGCTCGGCACAGGATGGCATCTGACGCACCATGGAGTAGCATCATTGTCCAGAAGGCCTCCAGGTGGTCAACCGGATCTGAAGTCCCATCGTAGCTTTCAAATTAAGAGAGCTTGAAGTTTGACAGGATCGGTTTCTGCATGATCGTTTGAGAGAAGGGAGGATCAGTTCAAATATCCTCACCATAAGCGGGGGGAGCATGGCGGAGTTCTTCGATCCGACGGTTCATCTCTTGGAGCCTTCGATCCAGAAAATTCTCTCGACTACGGATCTCGAGGGTCTTCTGGCAGAATGGAGGTAGAGATCTTCCAGGAGTAGAATCGTGATCTGACTGAGGGCTCTCCACCCTCGGATTCATCTTCCCGGGGAAGACAGGCGACTGGCCCAAGTGGCCCGTCCTACTGCCGGATTTTGGAGTTCTGACGATGTTCTCTCCAGTCGCACTGACGCCTGCGGCTGTTGCTGCTGCTGAATGGCCTGTACCACTTCAGTGAGGCCTCTAACCTGCTGAACCAGTAGGTTGAATTGCTCCATGCCAACCACCGTTGTCGGAGGAGGAGGAGGAGCCTGGGATACTGGAGGTGAGGCAGGAGCCTGAGATCTAGTCGCGGAGGCCATGGATCGCCGAGTGGATGCTTTGCGGGGAGGCATCGGGCGAAGATCTAGTAGAGAAAGGAGAAGAGAATGTCAGAGAAGATGATTGGAGGCAGTCCCGTTGAGCGCTCCTTTAAGAACAAGGGTACTGCGAAGGTTCAACCCCTTCCTCTAGCGCCAATTCTGTTGGTGCAAAAATCCGCTGGCGTTGGAGAAGCTGGAGTCGAGGGGTTCGCGGTCGCCGTCGGGGCCTGCAAAGAAAGTCTAAATCGAAGTTGGGGGTGCTCCAGCAAGACCCTTCGACGCTCAAGTCAATTCTCTGCCTCAACAAGAATGGAGTGCTCGAACGAAAATTTTAGCAGAGTTTTGAGATAGAAATTAGAGCTTAGAGAATAACGTATCTGGGGTCCCCTTTTTATAGGCGGAGGGTGCAACAGACTGATAGCGATGTTTGTAACCGCCTGGTAGTGGATCGTTCGGGGCCAGGAGGAGTTTGTTATGAAGAGTAGTGGAGTGGAGTCATGGCCATTACTGTGGCCTGCTACGTGGAGCCTGTTGCGGGGAGTGGAGTAGCATCTGTTGTTGCGACTTGCCAGAGAGTGGTGGAGCCGCACGAAATCCATCGCAGGAAGTAGAGCAGCGTCCGTTGTCGCGACTTGCCAGAGAGTGGTGGAACTACGTGGAATCCATCGCAGGAAGTGGAGCAGAGTCGTGGCCATTTCTGTGGCCTGCCAAGGAGTCCAGGCCTGTCGGCCGTAGCTCGGTTGGGGTGTCTGGCGGAGAGAGATAGCTATCCATCCGAGAGGAGCTCGGATGTTGCTGGCGAGCCTTCTACCGTTGGGTGCCTTGGGCGCTAATATTGTAGGCGAGGGCCATTCGCTGTAGGAGCTCGGTCAGAGGCTTTCCGTAGATGAAGTTCGATTTCACACAGAATTCGACAGTGGGTCGGCCGGCAGTGGATGTCGGATGGCACTGGAGAGGTTCATCCACTGGAGGGGTCCGGCTGCTGGGGTTCGTGTATCGTAGGAGTTCATCTGGAATCTGTCCGCTATAGGAGTTCGGTCAGAGTCATATCTCCGTAGAAGCCCGGATGGGGATCATTTGTCGAGGAAGTTCGATCGAAGCCTGCCTGCAATAGAAATCCGGAAGGAATTTATCCACAATGGAAGCTCGGGTGAGGGCTTACAGTGAGAATCCGGTGCGGACCGCTCGTAGTGGAAATTTAAAGTAGACCGCTTGTAGCAGAAGCTCGGAGTAGATCGCTTGTAGCAGAAGCTCGGAGTAGATCGCTTGTAGCAGAAGCTCGAAGTAGATCGCTTGTAGCAGAAGCTCGGAGTAGATCGCTTGCAGTAGAAGCTCGGAGTCCGACCCTTGTAGGAGTTCGGATGAGGTCTACCTGCAACAGAAGTTCAGGGCGGAAGTTCGATCCCCGTAGGAGCTCGGATGAAATCTACCTGCAGTTGGAGTTCGGGGAAGAAGTCCGGCTCCCGTAGGAGCTCGGATGGGATCTACCTGCAGTCAGAGTTCAGGGCAGAAGTCCGGCTCTGGTAGGAGCTCGAACGAAGTCTACCTGCAGTCGGAGTTCAGGGCGGAAGTCCGACTCCCGTAGGAGCTCAGACGAAGTCTACCTGCGGTCGGAGTTCGGGGAAGAAGTCCGACTCCCGTAGGAGCTCGGACGAAGTCTACCTTCAGTCGGAGTTCGGGAACGAAGTCCGGCTCCTATAGGAGCCAGGACAGAGTCTAGAAGGTTGTCGACCACCGTAGAAACTTGGATGGAGTCCGTCCATTATGGAGAATCCGGTCGACACTGGTGGGGGTTTATCCGTCGGCAGAACTCGAGAATATTGCGGAGGCTCGACCGCCGGAGAGGTTCGGAAAGATGTCGCCGAAGGTCGGACGTCGGTAGAATCTCGGGAGGGTCACTCCTGACACGAACTTCGGCTGGGGAGTATTTTATACCCAATAGATTGCATCATTGGGATATCATTCCTAATGAGCAGTATATCATCGACATACAGAATCAAGAAGATAATAGCACTCTCACTTATCTTCTTATACATACATGGTTCATCCTTATTTTTGATAAAGCCATACTCTTTGATTGTCATATCAAATTGGATGTTCCAGCTCCTCGAAACTTGCTTCAATCTATAGATGGACTTCTTTAGCTTGCATATTTGATTTGCCCTCACACTTGAGACAAATCTATGGCTGAGTCATATAGACCTCTTCCTCTAGATTACCATTAGGGAAAGCAATCTTGACATCCATCTATCAGATCTCATAGTTATAGTATGTCGCTATAGCAAGCAAAATCCTGATGGATTTGAGCATAGCCACTGGTGAGAAGGTTTCATCATAGTCAATTCTTTGCCTTTGTTTGAAACCCTTCACCACCAACCTAGCTTTGTAGGTTTCTATTTGGCCATCTACTCCAATCTTCTTCTTGAAGATCCACTTGCATCTTATTGGGGTCACACCCTCAGGCACATCAATCAAAGTCCACACTTGGTTGGTATACATCAAGTCCATCTATAATTTCATGACTTCCAGCCATCTGTCTGAGTCTCTACTCATGACAGCTTCTGAATAGATCAGTGGATCATCATTTTGAATAATGTTGATCGAATTATCATTCTTAATGACAAAATCATATTTCAGAGGTGCTTGATGCACTCTATCTGACCTTCAGAGAGGAGGTGTATATTGTGGATGTACCTCATCCCTGGATATTTTTGATTGAGGATCTTCTTATAGTTCAACCATAGGTATTTTTGGATTGATTGTAGATCTTGAACTTTCATAAGTTCAATATTCCTCCCACTGCTTCCTTCTTGGATGAATTTATTTTTCAAGAAAGTGGCATGCCTAGTAACAAAAACCTTTTGTTCAGTAGAGTGGTAGAAGTAGTATCCATTAGTTTCTTTAAGATACCCTACAAATCTATGCTTATCTGATCTAGTACTAAGCTTATATCCAAAAATATTTTTGACATAAGTAGGACAGTCCCAAATCTTAAGACGTTTAAGATTAGGCTTCCTTTCCTTCCATATTTCATATGGTGTGCTTGCAACAGACTTTGAAGGTACTCTGTTTAATATATATGCGGTAGTCCCTAGGGCATATCTCTAGAAAGATATTGGAAGATCAGTGAAGCACACCATGGACCACACCTTATCCATCAAAATATGATGCCTCCTTTCTGCTATACCATTTAACTGAGGTGTGTAAGGAGGGATTCATTCAGAAAGAATACCTTTACTTTTAAGATGATCAAGAAATTTACTGGATAAGTATTCTCTTCCTCGATCAGATCGAAGAACCTTGATACTTTTTTCAGTTTATTTCTCGACCATACATTGATACTCTTTGAACTTATCAAAGGCTTCGAATTTATGTTTCATAAAATATACATATCCAAACCTTGATAGATCGTCTGTAAAGGTGATAAAATAGGAGTATCCTACTCTGACCCGAGTTATCATTGATCCACATACATCTGCATGTACTAGGGCTAACAATTCATTTATCCTCTCTCTATATCCAGAGAATGGAGTCTTGGTCATCTTATCTAAGAGACAAGATTCATAAGTTCTCAATAATTCATAATTATATGGATCAAAGAATTCTTCTTTGTGTAACTTGTTTATCCTTGACTCACTAATTTAACCAAGACGACAATGTCAAAGATATGTAATATTCACATCTTCTATCTTTTTTTTCATATTTTTTTCAAAATAAAAAATATTTTTATTGAGTACAAGAATTAAAAGATTACTATCAATATAACCATTGCTATAAAATTTATTAGAAAAGAAAATAGAGTATCCATTTTCCATCAGCCTTATTTCATAACCTTATTTTAACAATAAAGCTATAGAAATAATATTTCTAATAACCTTTGGCATGTAATAACAGTCTTTCAATTCTAAAATTTTATCTGAAGGCAAATCAAGCATACAGATTTCTACAGCCTCTACGCTAATGGACTCTCCACTTGCGCTATGAAGCTCGAGGTCACCTCTTTTCAGACCTTTGATACTTTGTAGTCACTTTAATGAATTACAAATATGTGATCTATAGGCGGTATCCAATATCCAAGTATCAGAATCTGAGCTACTCAATGAAAAATAGGTTTGTATCATATACATACTTTTTGATGCTACACTTGCACCCTGCTTCAATCTTACAAGATAATTCTTGCAATTATTCTCTCAATATCCATATTTGCCACAAATGAACAGATAATATCCATGTGGATATCTTTTGCCTTCTCATTATTGCTGACTAATCCATGATCAGAAATATCTAGAATATCGAAGTTCTTCTCCGATACGAACCTAATCTGCAAGTTCCTCAATCAATCCACATAGTTTGGATCGATCAACATGATTTCATGCAGTAAAAATAAAGAAGCCATAGTAAAGAATAATTGTATAGGCAGACCACTCATGTTTGACATGCATAACTAGATGAGGTCTTTTAACTAGTTATATCTCTCACTATTTTATCGGATACCATAGTCCTCTCTTATTGTAAACGAGAAACTCTAATTTGATTTCTTAATGAGGTTGAGATCCTAATCCCTCAATGAAGCCTTGTGGATATCACAACAAATCTCAATGAGTTTAAAAGTAGAAAAATCTATCTAATTACATCTCATGCAATTCTCAACATAATCCTACCTCTAAAAACACTTATGGCCTTATGGATATCATAACAAATAATAGTATTTTTAGTTAAGTCAGATCCTTCATTTTTATACAGTCATATCTGAAAAATACTGTCTTTGTGGATATCATAACAAAGCAACAAATCCAAAATATGCTGTAAAGCATCTAATATGCACCAAGATAAATTCACATCAATCCTCATAGCAAACCTTGTGGATATCATAACAAACTTGCTATAATTTTTGATAGGATATTGACTAGGCATGAAAGAAGGCATACGTAGTGTTCAAAATATTGAGCAACTATTATTCAAGATTTGAACTAATCTAATTGGCCAGAAAAGTATTAAGATTAGTGGGGATCTCTTCGTTGCTTTTTTTAGATATCAATAAAATTGATCAGACCAGCAAACGGAATCAATTAAATAACCATCATACTTGAAACACTCGTTAGATATCAAATAATTAATAGATTCAAGAAATAGGTTAGCTACTGGTTCACAACACTATAACTTAATATGATTTTTATGAGGGCTTTAATGGTCTCATGCACATCCTAATTCAATCAATCAAAATGATGTACTATTATAATTGTATCTTTATAAACATAACAACTAATCATGGCATCTAATCATATCTCTAAGATATGAAAACATAACCATACAATATGATTATAACATAACATCTTAGCATATCATATGCATGAAGTATTAATAACATGCATCAATATAAAATACTCTTTTCACGGTTCTTCTTCTTGGGACATCACAGTGGCATCCCTACATGCCATAAGAGTACACCATGGAATGGAAAGAGGGGGTCTATGAATCCTACTTGCTCTTATGATCGGATGGTCTGGTGATGAATCCCAATTTGAGTATTAAGCTACTAAAAAAGATTCTATACATACATCATGCATTTAATATTTAAAATATATCTCTAAGACATGCTAGATTTTGGATGTTCAATTGGGTTCAACCCTTGATCCGGCTTGAACCAAACCAAAAACTCATGCTTGATCACAATCAAAACAATAATTTAATCTTTGATTATATAAATCAAGGCTTGCTCTGATACCACAGTTGGGTTTCGAAGGTATAGCGGAAGAGCTAGGTATTTAAATTTTTCATTCAAAACACCTGATGCTTCAGCAACCCAAATGCCTAGAAATCTTTAACTATAACAATCAAAGCATAATTAAATTAAACTTGGATAAGAAGTGCACCTGTAGCGCTAATCCAATTTTCATGAGACATCCATGTGTCTGCTGAAAGAATAATACCCTACAAGCCAATCGCATACAGGATTTGATAGGATGTATTCTGTAATTTATCTTCCAGACTCATATAATTGGCATTAATATATTAATAAAATAAATATTTTTGATTTATTATATGCTGTATCTTTTTGTTCTTAAGATTATAATGAACCCCATAGGTTCAGATAATAGTTTTAGAGCTGTCATGAGATCATGCCTGTGAGACCTAAATTTTTGATAGCCATGACCTAGAATATTCTCAATCGTTGGTTCATTGAGTCAGAGATCAATGATATCGATAAGACTGGCATATCCTATATATGCTCAAAAATAAGGATGATTGATCTCACAACCACTTGTGTGGTGACACTAATACAAGGATATGGGTGCTCATTAGAGAATGAGTTCACTTAATAGACCTACGAGAGAACATCAGATGGAGTCTTATTTATATGTCAACTGATGATTCTCTAGTGGAAGTTGTGTAAGTGATCCTTTGATCTGAGATCGCCATGGTACCTTGTGTACATGGATCCATATTTTAGTTTATTTTCTAACTAGATTCTCTGACCCTTGTATGAGGTATCTTGGATATGGTGAAGTGTGCATGGAGGTTATGAGTGATCAATAAGAGATCAGTCACTCCTAATAAGGGAAGCGAACATCCTATGTGATCTCATAGATCGGTGATTCTGGAAGTCTTTAACCAAAGCAGGATGATAATTAGAAAAGAGTTTCTAATATATTATCAACTAAATCATCACCTTTTGATCAAGATACATATAGATAAGTGATTAGGTTTGACATATTTTTATACCCACAACTTATTTGAGATATTGTTTGACTGAAGGATTGAATTACACGATAACTTACCACTGAAGGATATTTTAATAATTATTTATCAAAATTTTAAATCTTTTGGGTAGTCATGATATGTTGCTAGACATCAATCTTGACTTGTGGACTCATCAAAATTAAAAGAGTTCAATTCAGAAATCAATTAGGATGAGTTCTAGTTGATTGGAACTCTTCGGATGATCTAATCTAACCAGATTAAGATTATGTCAAAAATCTAAGTCCACTGCTGATTATATTTGGAATCCAATGGATCACACACTTTAAAATTTGGTCTTGATCTAATTTAATTAAAATTTAATATAAATTCTAAGGGTTAATTTGATATGCTAGTACATTATATTAACCCAAGCTTCTAAATTAGTTTAGATCAAAGTGTTTGAGCTAACCTAGACCAGTTGTCTTTGACCTAATGGGATTAGGTCAATTTTGATTAGATTCTTATCAAACTTGAAATAATTTTAAATGGAGAAGGACTCCTCTATGCCCACTAGATGCCATGCCAAAAACTATATGCCGCCCCACTCATTTTTGCATGTGAAGATGAAGAGTCCTTCTTCATGAAGACTCTTATCTTAATGCATTGCCTTAATTACTCAGCCAGAATTCTTTTGATTTGTCACCAATTTAAGATGGGATTTTTATGACATGTAGAAGAGGGAGAGTTCTTCTATGTGAAGGCTCTCTTGTACCAAAAATTCCACATGGTGAATTTATTCACTGTGTGAGAAAGTAGAGCGCCAAAGATTGGCACCCCTTGGTCTCTTCTCATGTCTCTTGGTCCCTTATATATATGGGACATCCCATATGGCCCAAGTGCTGGGTTTTTGGATGGAAACTAGAGATAAGAGGTGTGTAAATCAGTAAAAAAATTTTGAAAAAAATTTGAGAAAAAAGCAAGAAAAATTTGAGAGGCAAAAGTTGTAAGAAGGGTGGTGAGAGAATTAACAAGTGTTGCTAGTATGCTCTAGTGTTTGGTTTTTTCATATGTTAGAGCCAAAAATCAAATCCTAGATTGTGAGACATTTGAAGGGTATCTTCTTGACATGATCCTAGTGGCAAGTTTGGAGGTGACTGGGCTTTGACGTGATCGATCTTTGAGTTTGAAGCTGGCAGTATTTTTGAGAAGACAAGGCTGCGGCAGCACATCGGTTAGGAAGGACCTCGGCCAACTTTTGTATAGATCATTGTTGGAGAGCTTCTACTTTGAAGTCTCATGGATATCACCAACATGCCATTTTATCCTTTTGGTGAAAGTATAAATTCTGTCCCTTTTGTATGCTTGTTTTGTTTTGATCGATATCGACAAGATGATTCTTGGGTTTGAGTTTCAGCTCGATAGTTTTAACTGTTAAAGCTATTGACTTGTTTGGTTTTAAAATTTTAAAAATTACTTTTCATTATATGATCAGAATGTAATAGTGGTATCAGAGCCATCCTTGTCTGATTCGATCAAACAAGTGTAAAGTAGTAGCATAGAATTGTTCTTGTTCATATATTGCCAAATATTTTGCATCAATTTTTAGCATCGATCTTTAAAATCAAAAAATTATTTTTAACTTTATAAGTGCCATGATTTTAAATTTTAGTTATTAAAATTATGAATTTATGATAATTTAAAATTTATATTATCATGATAGTGTGATGCTTAAATCAATTTATGGTTAAGGGTATTATGCATGCCTAATATGATTAGGGGTTGCTTTATTATTTCAATTTTGCTTGTCATATATTATGACTTCAATTACACCTTTATATGATTTTTGGTATGATTATATGATTGCTATTGTGATTTGTGATTACAGCCGAATTGTATAATATGTAAAGTATATTTTATATAGTCGTAGTTAGGATGTGCCGAGACCAGTTCAAAGATCATCTTTAAAATTATATTAAGTTGTAATGTCGGGATTCACTTTCAAATCAAAAATCAAAATTTTTTGACTAATTGGTGTTTAAAGAAGTATGAAAGATGATTTTCTAATTAGGTCCATATGCTGGCTTGGCTAACTTTGTTGGTGTCTGAGAAAAGCTATGGGAAGCCTCCCACTTACTGGCCTGGTCAATTTGGTCTTATTGAATTTTGGACTTAGATTGATTAGTGATGTAGACACTATAAGGGCCTTCCTTCAAACTTGGTTGATAGAGTATGTCAAGATCTTAGTGAGCTTGTTGTGCTATCCACAAGGCTTACTATAGAAATTGATATGATGTTGACTAAGTGTATTTTGATGCTTATGACATATTTTAAATAGTATTACTTTATTGTGCTATCCACAAGGGCAGCATTGTTTAAATATGACCATATGGGATTGAAGGGTCAACTTAACTAAAACACTATAGTTTGTTGTGCTATCCACAAGGCTATATGTGATCTAGAGATCAAAGAAAAAAATATTAAGAATTATAAAGGTATAATTGGTAAAGAGTTATTTACTCTTGAACTCATAAATACTTGTTGTACTATCTATGAGATATTTGTGAGGAATAGAGATCTGAACCCCATTAAGAAATATTAGTATATTTTTTGATTTTCATGTTTGAAGGCTATGAATTTCGATAAAATAGTGGAAGACACAATTAGACAAAAGTCCTAATCTAGTTGTGCATGTCATCATGAGCTATCCGTTTATATTGTATTCTTGTTATTGTAGATTAACTACATATATGGCATCCTCACTATCACTTAGAGGCATATTAGATGCAAATAAATTGATCGGACCTAACTATGTTGACTGGTTAAGAAACTTGAGAATTGTTCTCACTCAGAAGAAAGTCTCCTACATTCTGGATACATCTGCACCAGATTCACTTGGGGAAGATGCTTTCGAGGAGGAAAGGACCGCATACAAGATGTGGAAAGAGCACAGTGTGACTGTCAAATGCATCATGCTTGCCTCCATGAGCAATGAGCTTCAGAGGCAGTATGAGGACATGGATGTTTTCTCTATACTTCTTAATCTTAAGGAGTTATATGAGAAATAAAGTTGAACTGCTCGATATGAGATATCAAAGCAGTTATTTCGTGCCTGCATGACGAAGGCACCTCCATGCAAACGCATGTCCTGAAGATGATTGATTTGATCACTCGTCTGAGATAATTGAACTTTGTCATGGATGGTGAATTAAGTCAGAATTTGATCCTACAGTCTCTTCCTGACTTTTTTTCTTAGTTTGTTATAAATTACCATATGAACAAACTGAACATCTGCCTACTAGAACTGCTGAACATGTTGAAAACAGCAGAGAATCATTTCAAAGATGAAAAGGCTCCAGTTCTTCTTATCGATAGGATTAACAAGAAGAAAGGTAAAAAAGGTTCTAAAAAAAAGATGAATCCTAAGGCTGGTATCTTCAAGAAGAAGGCGAAGAAGGTCTCTACCAAAGGTACTTGCTATCACTGTGACAAGGAGGGCCACTGGAAGAGAAATTTTAAGGAATACCTAGCAACTGTGAAACTGACAAATGTTGCCAAAGATTTGTATATGATACAAATTAATTTATCATTAAGTACTTCAATTTTAGATTCTTGGGTATTAGAAACCGTCTGTGGCTTATACCTTTATAAATCGTTGGAGGGTCTACAGGACATAAAGAGTCTGAATAAAGGTGACTTCGAGCTATTCGGCACTAGTAGAGAGTCCATTCAGGCTGAAGCCATAGAAACCAAAATTTTAAAGTTATCTTCGGATAAAATTTTGAAACTGAAGATCTGTTATTATATTCTTAATATCGTTAGAAATATTATTTTTATACCATTATTATTGGAACAAGATTTTGAAATAAAAGTAAAGAACAATAGTTGTTCTATATATTTTTCTAGTGAATATTATGGAAGTGTTTATATTGATAATGGTCTTTCATTTCTTTCAATTAATGATAATGTACTTCATATTGATAATATGAAGAAAAGAAAGAGAGAGGATGTGAATATCACATACCTTTGGTATTGCCAACTTGGCCATATAAATGAGTCAAAATTTAATAAATTATATAAAAATAAATTTTTTGATTCTTATGATTATGAATCATATAGAACTTGTGAATCTTGTCTCATGAGAAAAATGATCAAGACTCCATTTATTAGATATGGAGAAAGGACAATGACATATTGGATCTTGTATATACTGATGTTTGTGGTCCAATGTCGACTCAGGCCAGAGGTGGATACTCTTATTTCATCATATTTACTGATGATAGGTCTAGGTTTGGATATGTATATTTAATAAAATATAAATCTGAAGTCTTTAACAAATTTAAAGAGTATCAAAGAATGGTTGAGAAATAAACTAGTAAAAGTATTAAAGCTCTTCGATCTGATCCAGAAGGAGAATACTTATCTAGTGAGTTTTTTAATTATTTAAAATAAAATAGAATACTCTCTCAATGGATACCTCCTTATACTCCATAATTAAATGAAATTATGAAAAGGAGGAATCACACCTTATTAGATATGGTGCGGTCCATGATGTATTTCACGGATCTTTCGATATCCTTCTGGGGATATACTCTCGAGGCCGCAGTGTATGTTTTAAATAAAGTGCCTTCAAATCTGTTTCTAGTACTCCATATGAAATATGGAAAGAAAAAAGATCCAATCTTAAGCATCTTAAGATTTGGGATTGTCCGACTTATGTGAAAAATTTTGATAGACATAAGCTGGATGCTAGATCAGAAAAATATAAGTTTATAGGTTATCCCAAGGAGAGTATAGGATACTACTTCTACAACTCTACTTAATAAAAAGTATTTGTTGGTAGGTATGCTATTTTCTTGGAGAAAGAGTTTATTTAAGAAGGAGGCAGAGGGAAATCTGTTGAACTTAAGAAAGTTCAAAACCTACAACCCATCCAAGATTCACAAAATTATTCTCAACTAGATGTGTCCATTGTTGAGGCACAGCTACTACACATACCTCCTCTCCGAAGGTCAAGTAGAGTGCGTAATATATTACTCAGGTATACATTTGTCATTGAGAATGACAACACATCCCACATTATTGAGAATGATGATCCCACGACCTATTCGAAAGCTATCATGAGTAGCGACTCTGATAAGTGGCTCAATATCATGAAGTCCAAAATAGGCTCCATGTATACTAACCAAGTTTGGACTTTGGTTGATGCACCTGAGGGTGTGACCCCAATAGGTTGCAAATGGGTCTTCAAAAAGAAGATTGGAGCAGATGCCAGGTGGAGACCGATAAGGCCAGACTGGTGGCAAAAGATTTCAGATAAAAATAAGGTGTTGATTATGAAAAAATCTTTTCATCAGTAGCCATGCTCAAGTCAATTTGGATAATGCTTGCTATTACAATATACCATGACTATGAAATCTGATAGATGGATGTCAAAACTGTCTTCCTCAATGAAAATCTTGAGGAAGAAGTCTATATAACTCAGTCAGAGAGATTTATCTCTAGTGGAGAGCAAATCAGGTATGCAAGCTGAATAGATCTATTTATGGATTAAAACAAGCATCGAGGAGCTGGAACATCTGTTTTGATGAGACAGTCAAATTATTTGCTTTATCAAAAATATCGATGAGCTTTGTGTATACAAGAAGACTAGTGAGAGTGCTATTGTCTTCTTGATCTTGTATGTAGATGACATACTGCTTATTGGGAATGATATCCCGATGTTGCAATCGGTCAAGATATGGCTATCACAAAAAATTTTTATAAAAGACTTGGATGAAGCGTCCTATATACTTGGTATAAAGATCTATAGGGATAGATCAAAAAAGATGCTAGGCTTGTCCCAATCTAGGTACATTGATCTTGCATTGAAGAGGTTCAACATGGAGGAAAGTAAAAGAGGTTACTTGCCCATAGGTCATGGCATACATCTCTCTAGAAAGATGTCTCCTAAGATACCGAAAGAGAGAAATAGAATGAGTTCTATTTCTTATGCTTCGGCTATAGGATCAATTATGTATGTTATGTTATGTATCAGGCATGATGTGGCTTATGCCTTAGGCATTGTAAGTAGATTTTAGGCTGATTCCGGAGAGGATCATTGGAAAGCTGTGAAAAACATACTCAAGTACTTGAGATGGATTAAAGATATTTTTCTAATATATAGAGGATCTGATTTAAAACTGAAAGGTTATATTGATTCTAGTTTTTAATCTAATCTGGATGATAGCAAATCTATATCTAGATATGTGTTCACTCTGTATGGTGGTGCAGTAAATTGAAAGAATTTCAAATAGTAAACTATTGCTGACTCGATCACTGAAGTTGAGTATATTGCTGCTAGTGAGGTTGCTAAGAAAACTGCTGGATGAAGAAATTCATCTCAGAATTGGGTGTGATTTTAGGAATTGAACAACCAGTGCCCTTTATTGTGATAATACTGGGGTAGTTGTTCAAGCCAAAGAACCAAGGTCTCATCATAAATTCAAGCACATCCTAAGATGGTTCCACCTTGTTCGAGAGATAGTCGAAAGATACGATGTGATCGTAGAGCGAGTTGACATCAAGAACAATATAATAGACCCATTCACTAAGGCTTTATCAATGCAGTAGTTTGACCACCATCTTGATAGCATGGGCATCAAGTATAGGGGTGATTGACTTTAGTGTAAGTGAAAGATTGAAAGAATAATGCCCTACAAGTCAATCGCATACGAAATGCGATAGGATGTATTCTATAATTTATTTTCTAGACTCATATAATTGACATTAATATATTAATAAAATAGATATTTTTGATTCATTATATGCTGCATCTTTTTGTTCTTAAGATTATAATAAACCCCATAGGTCTGGGTAGTGGTTTTAGGGCCGTGATGAGATCACGCCAGTGAGATCTAAATTCTTGATAGCCATGATCCAAAATATTTTTAGTTATTGATTCATTGAGTCAGAGATTAATGATATTGATAAGACTGACATATTCTATGTATGCTCAGAAATGAGGATGGTTGATCTCACAACCACTTGTGTGGTGACAATAATACAAGGATATGGGTGCTTATTAGAGAATGAGTTTACTGAATAGACCTACGAGAGAATATCAGATGGAGTCATATTTACATGTCAACTGATGATTCTCTAGTGGGAGTTATGTAAGTGATCCTTTGACCTGAGATCGTCATGGTACCTTATGTATATGGATCCATATTTTGGTTCACTTCCTAACTTGATTCTTTGATCCTTGTATGGGGTGTTCTGGATATGGTGAGATGTGCATAGAGATTGTGTGATCAATAAGGGATCAGTCACTCCTAATAAGGAGAGCAAATATCTTATGTGATCTTATAGGTCGGTGATTCTAAAAGTCTTTGGCCAAAGCAGGATGATAATTAGAAAAGAGTTTCTAATATATCATCAACTGAATCATCACCTTCTGATTGAGATACCTATAGATAAGTGATTGGGTTTAATATATTTTCATGCCCACAGCTCATCTGGGATGTTGTTTGACTGAAGAATTGAATTATACGGTAACCTACCACTGAAGGATATTTTGATAATTTTTTATCAAAATTTTAAATCTTTTGGATAGTCATGATATATTGCTACATATCAATTTTGACTTATGGACTCATTAAAATTAAAAAAAATTAATTTAAAAATTAATTAGGAAGAGTCTTAGTTGATTGTGACTCTTCGGGTGACTTAATCTAATCGGATTAGGGTTACATCAAAAGTCTAGATCCACTGCTGACTAGATTTAAAACC
Source organism: Elaeis guineensis (assembly GCF_000442705.2). NCBI lineage: Eukaryota > Viridiplantae > Streptophyta > Magnoliopsida > Arecales > Arecaceae > Elaeis > Elaeis guineensis. The sequence goes on from NC_025999.2 coordinate 26,586,052, forward strand.
CAATAGATCATATACCTTAAGATTTGGTCTTGATCTAATTTAATTAAAATTTAATATAAATTTTAAGAGTTAATTTGACATGCTAACATATTGCATTAACCCAAGTTCCTAAATTGGTTTAGATAAAAATGTTTGAGCTAATCAAAACCAGTTGTCTTTGACTTAATAGGATTGGGTCAATTTTGATTGGATTCTTATCCAACTTGAAATAGTTTCAAGTGGAGAAGGACTCCTCTACGTCCACTAGATGCCATGCCAAAAAATAAATGCCACCCCACTCATTTTAGCATGTGAAGATGAAGAGTCCTTCTTCATGAAGACTCTTATCTTAATGCGTTGCCTTAATTACTTAATCAGAATTCTTTTGATTTGTCACCAATTTAAGATGAAATTTTTATGGAACATAGAAGAGGGAGAGTCTTTCTGTGTGAAGGCTCTCTTGCATCAAAAATTCCACATGATGAATTTATTCACTGCATGAGAAAGTGGAGCGCCAAAGATTGGCACCCCTTTGTCCCTTCTTACGTCTCTTGGTCCCTTATATATATGGGACATCCCATATGGCCCAAGTGCTGGGTTTTTGGATGGAAAATAGAGATAAGAGGTATGTAAATTAGTAAAAAAATTCTGAAAAAAAATCTAAAAACAAGATAAGAAAAAATTGAGAGGCAAAAGTTGTAAGAAGGGTGGTGAGAGAATTAGCAAGTGTTGCTAGTGTGCCCTAAGATTTAATTTTTTCATGTGTTGGAGCCAAAACTCAAATCCTAGGTTATGAGACATCTGAAGAGTATCATTTTGGCATGATCTTGTGGCAAGTTTGGAGGCAACTGGGCTTTGGCGTGATTGTTTCTTGGGTTCAAAGTCGGCAGTATTCTTGAGAAGACAAGGCTGCGGCAATGCATCGATTTGGAAGGACCTTGGTCAACTTTCATGTGGATCACCATTGGAGGGCTTCTACTTTAGAGTCTCATAGAGATCACCAATGTGCCACTTTATCTTTTTGGTGAAAGTATAAATTCTATCCTTTTTGCATGCTTGTTTTCTTTTGATCGATATCGGCAAGGTGATTCTAGGGTTTGGATTTCGGCTCGATAGTTTTAACTGTTAAAGCTATTGACTTGTTTGGTATTAAAATTTTAAAAATTATTTTTTACTACATGGCCAAAATGCAACATCTGCCCTTCAATGATGATTTACATAGAAATTAGACCAAAGACAGTGCTCCTTCTTCACCTTGCTTCAAGAGTTCTAGCCCTTAGAACTCGACTAGCCCTGTATTGGTCAGGTTTCTCCAAAAATCTAACTCGACCCTCTTAGAACTTCCTTTGAACTTTTGATTCTCCTTCTTAAGGACCCCCACAATCCTTGTTTGGATCAGATAAGATTTTATCTTAAATTTTAAAGCCTTGTCCTAAAACTAAGATAGGTTGTAAGAAAGAAGGGAGAGCAACTGAGAGAAATTGAAAAGGTTTTTTGAATGCCTCGGACACCCAGTGCCCAGGCCTTTCTATAGCCATCGAATGGATACCAAAAAGGAGGGACACACCCCATCCAAGAGGTTTATCTGATCAGATTATTAGAGATAAGAGTTCCTTCAAGCAGAAGGACTCTTATCAATGATACGTCAATAAGCACCTTCACCTACGCGCACTACCAGAGAAGGGATGTTTTCGCATCCCTTCTCAAATTATAAAAATCCACAAAAATCCATGTGAATAAAAGACTCATTTTTGATTATAGAACACTTAATAAGGAAGGAAAATTTCTCACAGAAGGATGCCTTCTCACAACACTTCACGTGAGTCCTTATCATCACATGCGCGCAAGGAGAAGTTTTGGCATCCATTCAACCCTTTGATAAATCTGAAAAAATTCCAGATAAATATCTATAAAATAGCTGATCAAATATGGAACATTATTAAAAAGGTGGTGTTCCAATTTAAATGAATTTAGTCTATAGAAGGACTCTTTGAAACATGGAGAGATGTGATGCTTCAACGCACGCGTGCAAGAGACCCTTCTCGTTTCCAATTTTTCTCCTCTCCATTTAATCCAGAAAAAATCCATCTCATGCTTTAAGATATGCACTAGAGGATGGAGGGTGATTAGCAGCACCACACACATTTGAATCCCATGCCAGAAGGACTCCTCCTTCTGCTCATGCCAACACGTGCACGCCAATTCTGATTTGCGCCAAGAGTCCTTCATAACTTGGACTCTTCATAATTGACGTTAAAATGAGATGTGATACCCACTTTATACTGCTTTTAGGTGGTACAATCTAACTCAAATTCTCACCAAATTAGGCTAGCTAATTAGCAAGGGATGAGATCAAATTGATCTCCTAAGGAGCTAGGAATTATACACGTGTTAGCATGCTTATCGGGAACCCTGATTGAATCCAAAATTCCAATCAACTTTATCAAAAGGGTTCTTGGCCAATTTTTATATGTGTGTAACCTATTGGGTTTCACAGCTAGCCAGCAATAGGTCTGGGTGTAAGTTGATCGAATTTTATTAGATTTCAATCTAACCAATTTAGGTCCAATCGAGCTAACCCGAGTTCAATAATTAGAATCCTTTCTAATTGACAATCGAATTTAACTCTTTAATTCAATCAAACTTATAAGTCAAGATTGACATCTAGAAATGTATCATGACTATCTAGAAGATATAAAATTTGATAAAAATATCAAATATACTTTTCAGTGGCAAGTTACCATGTAATTCAATCTTTCGATCATCCCTGCACCCTGAATATGTTCATGAGTATGGAATCATGACAAACTCAAACACATATTCATATTGATTCTCAATTAACTAATGATGACTCCGATGAAGAAGTATTAGAAACTCTTTCTAATCTTCTTCCTACTTTTGGTCAAAAGATTTTTTTCGAGTCATCTAGAGATGAGAATATACAGGATGCGATCTCCTCTTACTAGGAGTGATTGATTCCATGTTGACCTACTCACAACCTTCATACACACTCCACCATATCTAGAACATCCCATACATATCTTAATGCCATTCCTGGGTATGAATCAAAATATGGATTCATGTGTATAAGATTTCATGGTGATCTCAGATCTAAGGATCACTTGCACAATTTTCACTTAGAGAACCATCTTTGACATGCAAGTAAGACTTTCATAAGATGTTCTCTTTCATCGCCTCAATTTAGTGGACTCATCTCCAAATGTGCACCCACATCCTTGTATTAGTATCCCATACACAAGTGGCTAGTGAAATCTACCACCCTCTCCATCAGGCAAATATAGGATGGGCCAGTCTATCTGAAATATTGATCTCCGACTCAATACTCTTACGATCAAGAATATTTAAGATTAGAGTTTTTGAGTTTTGATCTCACTAGCATTATCTATTCATATTTTCTAAAACCATTGAACTAATCTTTGGAGTTCATCATAATCTTAGACATAATAAGATGCAGCTAAATGATGAATCAATGCCTCAAATAATAAATATCATTACATGAGTTAAAAAATTACAAAGAAAAGTTTCATCACAATACACTTGCGATTGGCTTATAGGGCACTCTTCTTTCACTTATGACTATCTTAGACTACAGGCTATCTATCTTATGTACATGAGTTAACCTATGAGTTACCTTATACATGAGTTAACCTATGGGCTATTTACTTTACTATGGGTTATCTAACCTATGGGTTGTATCTACCTAACCTATAGGTTATATTAACCTAAGGGTTACCTATTCATTATAATTTTTTATTTTTTAATTATTTTTAAATTTTTAATTTTTACATTACTTAACTTATTAGCTAACCTATGCTAAAGGGTTACCTAATTATATTTTTTCATTTTTTAATTATTTTTTATTTTTTATAGTGTTTTGAACAGTGTTTTGAACAATGTTTTTGGGAAAATAGTGACTTTTGTGTGAAACAAAACTATAACTATTTGAAAGCATCTTAACTATTTGGAAATCAGTATTTTTGCGAAATAGTATTTTACCGTAAGAACAGTAACTTTTGCAGAATGCATTCTCAGAGATGAAGCAGTCTCAGAGAGATGCTAAGATTTGAACAAAACTAAGGCAAATTTGAATATAGTTTAAACAGATTGAAATAACATTGAAACAGAACTAAAACTTCATTTGAATAAACATTTGAAATTTACACGGTGAGAAGCTACAAGGATTTTGAATATAGGATGGCTTCAGGGAGCTTGCTTCACTTTCTCTAGCTGAAGCCTTTTGGGATACAAGCTTGAAACAAAGGTTTTTGATCCTAATCTATTTTGAATCCCAACATAAAGGGTTTTTCCACAATGGACTACACTGGGAAAGGTTTTAGATGCGAAGGATTTTGAAGAGGATTTGGTGTTACAAGACAGAAGAGATTTTTGGTGGAATACTTCCTCACTGGCTTGTAATGTTACTTGGTTGAAGCTTCTATGATACTTCTTGCTGAGGCTTGTTCTTTAATGTTGGCTCTTGAGGTCTTCTTATAGAAGGCTTCTTTCTTGGGGATGAAGTGACTTGGCCATGAAGTAACTTGTCGATGAAGTAACTTGAAGATAAAGTAACTTGGAGGTGAAGTTTGTTAGAAGATGTCTGACTTGAAAGCAAAGTTTGTTGAAAAGTATTTGCTACTTTTGAGGCTTCATCCTGAAGTTTGTTAGGATAGTAAAAAGTGTTTGCTGCTTTTGAGGCTCTATCCTTGATATTCTTTTTAAAAGAAAAATCAGGGGTAGAGCTAAAAAGAATGAAGATGGTTTTGTCTTTTGCTTGGAGGAGTGATTTTGGAACCATGTGCTTGAATAACTTTTTTCTATAGCTGCTGAAGATTGGTCAGAAAGTGTTGATGATGACGGCTTGCTGTTGATGCTTCTGATGCTGTCTTGAATACTTTTAAGAGTTATGTATTTGAGTAATGATGCTTCTAATGCTATCTTGGATATAAAGTGTTGATGACGATGACTTGTTGTTGATGCTTCTGATGCTGTCTTCAATGCTTTTGAGAGTTATGTATTTGAGTAATGATGCTTCTTTTGAGAGGATGCTGTGCTGTTCTTGTCTTCGGTTGTTTTGGTGAACTTTGAAATGTTGATGATCCTTAGCTATTTTGGATTTCTATAGAATTTCTTCGTCAATGTTGAATTGTGGAGTTGAGGAAGAATTGCAACTTGATTTAGAAGAGGATTCAGTTTCCTCTTCTTCTTCCATTTGAGCAAGGGTTTCTAGAAGAAGTTTTTTATATTCTAATCTAGACTTGGCTTTTGCTAGTTTGGAACTAGTGGAAGTTTTTTGTTGAAGAAATCTGGCAACAGAAGGGTCATCTGTAAATAAATTTTGAGATGTTTGGAAATCCATTCAAGAACCTTGGCTTTGGTGGCCTTCTCAGGGTTGAACTCTTGCCACCATTTTATTTTGAATTTTCTTCCAAGTGTAGTAGGGAGTGGATGGTTTTGAATAAGAGTATATTCCTAGCAAGTAATTCATGACAGTGCAAATTGGGAGAAGAAATTAAGTATGAATGGAAATTTTTGTTTTTCGGGGTCTGGTTGGTAGTTTTTGCAATAGGCTTCAAAGCCTTCTTGGATAGAAGATGGTGGATTTTAGTGGTTGGTCCAAAATATTTTCACCAATTAGGAAATCAATAAATAAATTTATATAATACTCCTATCTTAAAATAAAAGAATCATGAATGTTTAAAATCATTGTTTTTAAAAAGGAATGCAAGATACCATGCATTTTGGCAGTCCCAATAGTTGAAAAATTGAGGATCAAAATTCTGAGAAAGTCTTTTGAAACTATTGAGATTATCATTCCAGTCTGTTGGTGTCAAAAATTTAAAAATTTATGCTCATGAGTGTGTAATTTTTAATGAATTTATCTTATCTTTATGATGTTTAAAAGCCACAGAATTTGTCTGTTAAAATATATTCATAGAATTTTTGTGTTTTTAGGGGATCTTGTGGCTGAAAGTGCCATCCATATGGAAAAAAATTTTCTACCACTTTTCTAGGGGTTTTTTCAAAATACTCATCCTCTATAGTGAGGATTAATTGTTGCTGGTTCTTATCAATATATTTTGAAAAGAAGGATTTTCTAGGAAAACTTTAGGATGGTGTGGGATCAGAAATTCCCACTATCGATTTTTGTTTTCAATCCATTTGTTGAAGAGTTTTTTGAAAAGTCTCTTCAACTGCTTTTTGGAAAATTTTCATACTTATTAAGGTTGGGTTTGCCTTTGCTAGATTGGCTAATTCTTCTATGGATAGATTTGGATAACTCTCAAATAGAATTTTTTGCTCCTCTTCTTGTTTTGTAATACTTTTGTACCAGGATAATTGTTTTGGAGGAATAGGTTTTGGTGATGGGATTTGTCCTAGGGAGACAAGTCATCGGCTAGAGGTTGGTTTGATAGTAGTGATTGATTGTTTTGATTTATCAATTAGAGGTTTTGAAACTAGGGTTTTCTTAGGAGGCATTTTTGGATAAATTTTCCTACAGGAATTTATGGGAAAGAAAATCAAGTAGAGAGTTATTTTTTTCCTTGATAAAATCAATGTCAAAATCAAAAATTGATAAAATAGCTTGCCATCTTGCAAATATTTGCTTGGATGCTAAGCTTTTAACATCTTTCTTTAAAACAAATTTTGCAGATCGATAATCAACTCTGAGTAAAAATCTTTGATTTAGTAAATCACTTTGGAATTTAAGAATACATAAAACAATCGAAAGTAGTTCTTTTTTTTATGGTTGAATAATTTCTTTGAGTATTGTTCCATAATCCTAAGTGGTATTGAACTAATTGTTCTTGTTCTCCATGTTTTTGTTTTAGAATGCCTCCATATCCAATGTCAGAGGCAATAGTTGCTACAATTTTGAATAATGTAGGGTCTGCCAGATGAAGACAAGGTAAAGATTTAATTTGCTCCTTTATTTTTTCAACTATTTGAGTATGATTTGAGTTCCACGGAGGTGGAGATTTTTTAAGTCTTTCATAGAGATATTTTGTTAGAGGTTTTAGGTTTTTATAATAATCTGAAATATAATTTGGACTTCCAAAAAATCTTTGAAGCTATTTTTTGTCTAGGATTTCATTAGGAAATTTTTCTCCAAATTTTATTGACTTGTGAATTGGTTTAATAGTTCCATTATATATTTCATATCCTAAGAATCTTATTCTTGTTTTAAATAATTCCATTTTATTTTTAGAAATTACCAATCAATTTTTAATAATAATTGATTCAAAAGTTTTTAGGTGTTTTATATGTTGTTCAATTATTTTTGAGAAAATTAGAACATCATCTATTTAGACTATTATGAATTCTATAAAAGGATTAAAAATATCATTCATTATTTTTTAAAATTTAGAAGGTATATTTTTGAGGCCAAATGGCATGACATTCCATTCATATTATCCAAATGGGATAGTGAAGGCTGTTTTATAGCGATCTTTTTCTTCTATTTGGATTTGCAAAAATCTGGATTATAAGTCAAATTTTGAGAAGATTCTTGCTCCTATTATTCGGTTTAGTAAATCTTTCTTATTTGGTAAAGGATACCTAATCCATTGAAGGGCATCGTTTAAATGTTTATAATTAATAACCAGTCTAGGTACTCCTCTTTCTAATTCTGCTCTTTTTTGAACATAAAAGGCTGCATAACTCCATGGAGACTTACTTTTTCGAATAAATCTTTTGGATAACAATATTTTTATTTCATTTTTGCAAAAACTTAAAGTTTCTCTATTCATTTGTATGGATCTTGCTTTTGTTAGAATTTTTCTTTTATTAAAGTCTTTTTCATAAGGTAGTTCAACGGTATGGTATTTCCTATTCCAGAAGGCATTGGGTAATTCAGAAAAGATTGTTTTTGGAATTGTGTTTTTATTTTATCAATGGTTTCTTTTATAATAGAGTTTTCTAATTTTTCTTCAATTTTTTGTTGATGTAGTTCTTCTTTTAGATATTCTAACTATTTTTGTTTTTGATCTATAGATTGGATACTATTTAGGTCTTTTGTGTATGGGGGATTGATAAATTGGAATTTAATCTTTTGTTCATAAAGTTCTATTGAGATTCCATAATCATCAACTGAGAATGGTTTAATAAGGTTTAAAAAAGATGTTCCAAGGATTATTGATTGGTTTAGATTTTTAATTAAAATAAAAGAGGTTTTTAAGCATACCTTATTATTACAAATATAAGCATCCGATAATTTAAATTTTATCTTAAGTTTTGATCCACTTGTTGTATTTAGTTTTTCTTTTATTTTTTCAAAATATTTTGTGGATATTAATCCTTCCTGGATACAGTTTGAGTCTACGCCTGAATCTATTAGGGCTATGGTGTCGAGTTTGAATTTTTCCCTTATCACTAGAGTAATTTTTACATACTATTTTTGGATTGTTATTTGTGTAATTAATTTTATGAAATCTTGGTCTCCTATGTCTCTATGTAACCCAATTAGTGATTTAGTTTGATTTTTTTTTTGCTTGATTTCTGTTTTTACCTGATTAATTTCTATTTGAAGATCTTGAACGGATAAAGATTTCTTAAGTTTCTTTGAGGTATTGGGTTTTATATCTTTTTCTAATAGGATTGTTTTTAGTTTTAATAGGCATTCTCTTTTTTGTTTAGGATCTTCTATTTTGCAGATAGATTCTAGTAATAAATGTTGTTCTTTTGAGATTACATAAACTTCTTTGTTATTCTTTTGAGTAGAGTTTTTGAGTTTGGGTTTAAAAGGAGGTTTTAGATTAAGTATGTCAGAATTAGGTTCAAGAGCTTGAACTGTATTCTGAATTTCTATTTCAAGATTGATGTCTTCTAGAGGATTAATTTCTTCTAGAGGGTCTTCTTCCTGAACTTGTTCACCTAGGTGTTCTAAAGTTTTCAAGGATTGTTGGGTCTTAGTGTATTGTTTTAGAGTGTTTGAATGTTATTCACTTGTTTGGGTAGGTCTTTTGATTGAGTTGTGATTTCAGACTCTTCTTCTTTAATTGTTTGATCTTGATTTATTATGTTTTTAATACTATTTACATTAGTGGTTAAGGGTTCAGTTTTGCAAGGGGAATCCTCAGATTGAGTATTTTTGTCTTTTCATAAATGTGGACAGAGGTATTTTATAACCCTGCCCTTACCTTTTTTCCAATAAACTTGTATTTTTATGCCTAAACAATTACATTTGTTATGATCTTTTTGGTCATAGTCTACTAGGTTATCTTCTAAGTCATACTCCATTATTTCTACAGAGTAAGGAGACTAACTATGGAGAGGGAGGTATCTATGGGAAAGGTAAGGTGCCTAAGAAGATTCGAAGGTTCCTAACTACCAACCTAGATTTAGATTATCTATCTCCAACTTTTTCCTAGGTTACTCTACTAGAGCCTTGCCTTAACTACAATACCAATTCCAGGGATGAAGAACTAGTAAAGGAAGATCAAGATTAGAAGCTCATCTTAGGAGACTTAACAATAGAAGATCTTGATAAGAGATCCTTTCCTTAGGAGACTTAACATAGCAGAATTCGAGATAGAAACCAACCTTAGGAGACCTAACACAGGAGAATCTGAGATAGTTACCTTACCAAAGGTGACAAAGTTGGGGCTCTCTAGGGACTGATAGTCTTCTGCCTGTGAGCAGCTCTTCTTGGCCTAGATCGGCTTGACATGTCCTTGCTACTGCCCAACACCCGTAGGTACGCCCAAAGATAGAGCCACTACTGATTATACAACCTCTATGCTTCTTAGACCAAGCTTAGGTTTTATCGGTTATACAACCACTGTGTTTCTCAAACCAAGCTAAAGGTTCTTACAAAACTTCTATTGCTCCTCAGACCAAGCTTGAAAGTCTAGACTGAGGCCCCTACTGCTCGTTGGATCGAGATCTATCCTGTACTACTTCTTCCTCTTGGGCTCTGATACCATGAAGTCAGGATTAGGATCTGGGGGAGCCCCCTTGTTAAAGGAGGAACTGTAGTAATCCTATCCTAGGGTAAATGTTCTGAAACCTATGAACAGGATCTTACCCACTTTAAGATACCAAAGAGTGAGGCCTACTAAGAAACTGTTAACAGAACACAGATTAACCATGATCTAAGATCTAATCCTTCTAAGACCTAAGCTCAGGTCTGAAACCTTCACAGCCATAAGTCTTATAAGATATAAGACTTAGAACACAGTTCAGTTAAACCATTTATTTTAAACCTAGACTAAGGGTTATCCTAGATTAAGGGTTGTCGTCCTAAACCAAAGGTTATCTATCCTAGACCAAAGGTTATATACATCTTAGGCCAAGGGTTGTCTACTTTATGACTATCCTAAGGGAAAGGTTGTATGCCTTGTATACATGAGGTCACGGCTTGGCTACTATCTAATCTATGGGTTGCCTACCTTATGACTATTTTAGACTGAAGGTTATCCTATAGATCAAAGGTTATCTATCCTATGTATATGTCTATCGTAGACTATTATGTACATGACTATCCTAGATGGTTGTCTACCTTACTATGGGTTATCTTACATGGGTTGGTTACCTTACTATAGGTTGACTATGAGTTATCCTATGGGTTGTATCTATCTAACCTAAAGGTTACCTAACCATTATTATAATTTTTAATTATTTTTTAATTTTTAATTTTTATATTACTTAACCTATAAGCTAACCTATGCTAAAGGTTACCTATTTATACTAATTTTTACACTTTTTTATTTTTAAATTTTTTGATTTAGGCTTCATGTTTACATAGTATTTTGAATAGTATTTTGAAACAGTAACTTTTGTAAGAACGAAACAAAACTATAACTATTTGAAAGCATCTTAACTATTTGGAAAGGAAACTATTTGGAAATAGTATTTTTGCGAAATAGTATTTTGCCATAAGAACAATAACTTGAATAGTAATTTTGCAGAATAGTAATTTTTGCAGAAACAAAGTATTCTCAGAGATGAAGTAGTCTCAGAGCGATGCTAAGATCTGAACAAGATTAAAAAAAATTGAACATAATTTGAATAATATTAAAATTGGATAAACAGAACTAAAACTTCATTTGAATAACTTTTGAAACTTACACGATTAGAGGCTTTGGATACAAAGATTTTGAACATAGGATGGCTTCAGGGAGCTTGCTTCATTTTCTTCGACTGAAGCCTTTTGGGATACAAGCTTGAAACAAAGATTTTTGATCCTAAACTATTTTGAATCCTAACCTAAAGGGTTTTTCCACAATGGACTACATTGGGAAAGGTTTTGGATACAAAGGATTTTGAAGAAGATTTGGGGTTACAAGACAGAAGAGGTTTTTAGTAGAACACTCCCTCACTGGCTTGTATTGTTGCTTGGTTGAGGCTTCTATGATACCTCTTACCAAGGCTTGTTCTTCAATGCTGGCTCCCGGGGTCTTCTTATAGAAGGCTTCTTTCTTGGGGATGAAGTGACTTGGCCATGAAGTAACTTATCGATGAAGTAACTTGAAGATGAAGTAATTTAAAGGTGAAGTTTGTTAGAAGATGTCTGACTTGAAAGCAAAATTTGTTGAAAAGTATTTGCTACTTTTGAGGCTTCATCCTTGATGTTGGAGAACTTGGGGGTGAAGTTTGCTAAAGTTTGTTGGGACAGTAAAAAGTGCTTATTGCTTTTGAGACTCTGTCCTTGATATTCTTTTTATCAGAAAAACCAGAGGCAGAGTTGGAAAGAATGAGGATGATTTTGTCTTTTGCTTGGAGGAGTGATTTTGGAACCATGTGCTTGAATAACTTTTTTCTTTAGCTGCTGAAGATTGGTCAGAAAGTGTTGATGATGACGGCTTGTTGTTGATGCTTCGATGCTATCTTGAATACTTTTGAGAGTTATGTATTTGAGTAATGATGCTTCTAATGCTATCTTGGATACAAAGTGTTGATGATGATGACTTGTTGTTGATGCTTCTGATGCTGTCTTAAATGCTTTTGAGAGTCATGCGTTTGAGTAATGATGCTTCTTTTGAGAGGATGCTGTGCTGTTCTTGTCTTTGGTTGTTTTGGTGAACTTTAAAATGATGATGATGCTTAGCTATTTTGGATTTCTATAGAATTTCTTCATCAATGTTGAATTGTGGAGTTGAGGAAGAACTGGAACTTGATTTAGAAGAGGATTTAGTTTCCTCTTCTTCTTCAATTTGAGCAAGGGTTTCTAGAAGAAGTTTTTTATATTCTAATCTAGACTTGGTTTCTGCTAGTTTGGAACTAGTGGAAGTTTTTTGTTGAAGGAATCTGGCAACAGAAGGGTCATCTGTAAATAAATTTTGAAATTGTTTGGAAATCCATTCAATAACCTTGGCTTTGGTGGCCTTCTCAGGGATGAACTCTTGCCACCATTTTATTTTGAATTTTCTTCCAACGGTAGTGGGGAGTGGATGGTTTTGAATAAGAGTATATTCCCAACAAGTAATCCATGACAATGCAAACTGGGATAAGAAATTAAGTAGGAATGGAAATTTTTATTTTTTGGGGTCTGGTTGGTAGTTTTTGCAATAGGCTTCAAAGCTTTCTTGGACAGAGGATGGTAGAACTTTAGTGGTTGGTCCAAAATATTCTCACCAATTAGAAAACCAATAAGAAAATTTATGTAATACTCCTGTCTTAAAATAAAAGAACCATGAATGTTTAAAATCATTGTTTTTAAAAAAGAATGCAAGATACCATGCATTTTGGTAGTCCCAATAATTGAAAAATTGAAGATCAAAATTTTGAGAAAGTCTTTTGAAACTACTGAGATTATCATTCCAGTCTGTTGGTGTCAAAACTTTAAGAATTTTTTCTGATGAGTATGTGATTTCTAATGGATTTGTCTTGTCTTTATGATGTTTAAAGGCCACAGAATTTGTCTGTTAAAATATATTCATAAAATTTTTATGTTTTTAAGGGATCTTGTGGCTGAAAGTGCCATCCATATGGAAAGATTTTTTCTTCTACTTTTCTGGGGTTTTTTTTAAAATACTCATCCTCTATAGTGAGGATTAATTGTTGCTGATTCTTATCAATATATTTTGAAAAGAAGGATTTTCTAGAAAAACTTTTGGTTGGTGTGGGATCAGAAATTCCCACTATCAATTTTTGTTTTAAATCCATTTGTTGAAGAGTTTTTTGAGAAGTCGCTTTAATTGCTTTTTGAAAAATTTCCATACTTCTGGGTTTGCATTTGCTAGATTGGCTAATTTTTCTATGGATAGGTTTGGATAACTCTCAAATGAAATTTTTTGCTCCTCTTCTTGTTTTGTAACACTTTGTGCCAGGATAATTATTTTAGAGGAATAGGTTTTGGTGATGGGATTTGTCCTAGAGAGACAAGTCCTCGGCTAGAGGTTGGTTTGGTAGTACTGATTGGTTGTTTTGATTTATCAATTGGAGATTTTAAAACTATGGTTTTCTTAGGAGGTATTTTTGGATAAACTTTTCTACAGAAATTCATGGAAAAAAAAATCAGGTAGAGAGTTATTTTTTCCCTTGATAGAATCAATGTCAAAATCAAAAATTGATAAAATAGCTTGCTATCTTGCAAATATTTGCTTGGATGCTAAGTTTTTAACATCTTTCTTTAAAACAAATTTTGCAAATCGGCAATCAACTCTGAGTAAAAATCTTTGATTTAGTAAATCACTTTGGAATTTAAGAATACATAAAACAATCAAAAGTAGTTCCTTTTTTATGGTTGAATAATTTGTTTGAGTATTGTTCCATTATCCTAAGTGGTATTGAACTAATTGTTCTTGTTCTCCTTGTTTTTGTTTTAGAATGCCTCCATATCCAATGTCAGAGGTATCAGTTTCTACAATTTTGAATAATGTAGGGTTTGTCAGATGAAGATAAGGTAAAGATTTAATTTGCTCCTTTATTTTTTTAACTATTTGAGTATGATTTGAGTTCCATGGAGGTAGAGATTTTTTAAGTCTTTCATAGAGAGATTTTGTTAGAGGTTTTAGGTTTTTATAATAATCTAAAATATAATTTAGACTTCCTAAAAATCTTTGAAGCTATTTTTGGTCTAAGATTTCATCAGGAAATTTTTCTTCAAATTCTATTAACTTGTGAATTGGTTTAATAGTTCCATTATATATTTCATATCCTAAGAATCTTATTCTTGTTTTAAATAATTTCATTTTATTTTAAAAAATTACCAATCCATTTTTAATAATAATTGATTCAAAAGTTTTTAGATGTTTTTTATGTTGTTCAATTATTTTTGAGAAAATTAGAACATCATCTATATAGACTATTATGAATTCTGTAAAAGGATTGAAAATATCATTCATTATTTTCTGAAATTCAAAGGGTGCATTTTTGAGGCCAAATGGCATGACTTCCATTCATATTATCCAAATGGGATGGTGAAGGCTATTTTATAGCGATCTTTTTCTTCTATTTGGATTTGCCAAAATCTGGATTTTAAGTTAAATTTTGAGAAGATTCTTGCTCCTATTATTCGGTTTAGTAAATCTTTCTTATTTGGTAAAGGATACCTAATCCATTGAAGGGTATCGTTTAAAGGTTTATAATTAATAACCAGTCTGGGTCTTTCTAATTCTACTCTTTTTTGAACATAAAAGGCTGCACAACTCCATGAAGACTTACTTTTCTGAATAAGTCTTATGGATGACAATGTTTTTATTTCATTTTTGCAAAAACTTAAAGTTTCTCTATTTATTTGTATAGGCCTTGCTTTTGTTGGAATTTTTCTTTCATTAAAGTCTTTTTCATATGGTAGTTCCACTGTATGGTATTTCCTATTCCAGAAGGCATTGGATAATTCAAAGGAGATTGTTTTTTGGAATTGTATTTTTATTTTATCAATGGTTTCTTTTATAGTAGAGTTTTCTAATTTTTCTTCAATTTTTTGTTGATGTAGTTCTTCTTTTAGATATTCTAACTATTTTTGTTTTTGATCTATTGATTGGATACTATTTAGGTCTTTTGTGTATGGGGGATTGATAAATTGGAATTTAATCTTTTGTTCATAAAGTTCTATTGAGATTCCATAATCATCAATTGAGAATGGTTTAATAAGGTTTAAAAAAGGTGTTCCTAGGATTATTCATTAGTTCAGATTTTTAATTAAAATAAAAGAGGTTTTTAAGCATACCTTATTATTACAAATATAAGCATCCGATAACTTAAATTTTATCTTAAGTTTTAATCCACTTGCTGTATTTAGTTTTTCTTTTGTTTGTTCAAAATATTTTGTGGGTATTAATCCTTCCTGGATACATTTTGAGTCTGTTATCTTGAATCTATTAGGGCTATCGTGTCGAGTTTGAATTCTTCCCTTATCACTAGAATAATTTTTACATATCATTTTTGGATTGTTATTTGTGTAATTAATTTTATGAAATTGTGGTCTCTTATGTCTCTATGTAACCCAATTAGTGATTTAGTTTGATTTTTTATTTGCTTGATTTTTGGTTTTACCTGGTAAATTTCTGTTTGAAGATCTTGAACAGATAAAGATTTCTTAAGTTTCTTTGAAGTATTGGGTTTTATATCTTTTTCTAATAGGATTGTTTTTAGTTTTAATAGGCATTCTCTTTTTTGTTTAGGATCTTCTATTTTGTTGATAGATTCTAGTAATAAATATTGTTCTTTTAAGATTACATAAACTTCTTTGTTATTCTTTTGAGTAAAGGTTTTGAGTTTGGGTTTAAAAGGAGGTTTTAGATTAAGTGTGTAAGAATTAGGTTCAAGAGCTTGAACCGTATTCTAAATTTTTATTTCAGGATTGAT
The DNA here is from genome assembly GCF_000442705.2 of Elaeis guineensis. Taxonomy (NCBI): domain Eukaryota; kingdom Viridiplantae; phylum Streptophyta; class Magnoliopsida; order Arecales; family Arecaceae; genus Elaeis; species Elaeis guineensis. The sequence continues at coordinate 26,601,802 of NC_025999.2, forward strand.
TTCTTCTAGAGAATTAATTTCTTCTAAAGGGTCTTCTTTCTGAACTTGTTCACCTAGGTGTTCTAAAGTTTTTAAGGATTGTTGGGTCTCAGTGTATTGTTTTAGAGTGTTTTGAATTTTATTCACTTGTTTGGGTAGGTCTTTTGATTGAGTTGTGGTTTCAGACTCTTCTTCTTTAATTGTTTGATCTTGATTTGTTATGTTTTTAATACTATTTTCATTAGTGATTAAGGGTTCAGTTTTGAAAGGAGAATCCTCAGATTGAGTATTTTTGTCTTTTTGTAGATGTGGACAGAGGTATTTTATAACTCTGCCCTTACCTTTTTACCAATAAACTTATATTTTTGTTCCTAAATAATTATATTTGTTATAATCTTTTTGGTCATAGTCTACTAGGCTATCTTCTAAGTCATACTCCATTATTTCTATAGAGTTAGGAGACTAACTATGGAGAGGGAGGTATCTATGGGAAAGGTAAGGTGCCTAAGAAGATTCGAAGGTTCCTAACTACCAACCTAGATTTAGATTATCTATCTCCAAATTTTTTCTAGGTTACTCTGCTAGAGCCTTGCCTTAACTACAATACCAATTCCAGGGATGTAGGACTAGTAAAGGAAGATCAAGATAAAAACCTCATCTTAAGAGATTTAACAATAGAAGATTTTGATAAGAGATCATTTTCTTAGGAGACTTAACACAGAAAGATCCGAGATAGAAACCTACCTTAGGAGACTTAACACAGGAGGATCGGAGATAGTTATCTTACCAAGGATGACAAAGTTGGGGCTCTCTGGGGACTGATAGTTTTCTGCTTGTGAGCGGCTCTTCTTGGCCTAGATCGGCTTGATATGTCCTTGCTGCAGCCTAACACCCAGAGGTACACCCAAAGATAGAGCCATTACTGGTTATACAACCCCTGTACTCCTCAGACCAAGCTTAAGTTCTACTAGTTATACAACCACTGTGCTCCTCAGACCAAGCTAAAGGTTCTTACCAAAACATCTACTGCTCCTCAGACCAAGCTTGAGCATCTAGACCAAAGCCCATACTGCTCCTCGGATCGAGGTCCATCCTGCCCCTACTTCTCTCTCCCAGGCTCTGAGATCTCACGGTGAAGGACTAGTAAAGGATACCATGAGGAACTGTAAATGGTTTGAGGAAGTAGCATAGGATAGATGTTTTGGTATTCACTAAGATTTAGTGAATACCAAGCACAGTGGTTGATCTAAGATCTGATACCATGAGGTCGGGACCAGGATCTAGGGGAGCCCCCTGGTTAAAGGAGGAACCGTAGTATTCTTATCCTAGGATATATGTTCTGAGATATATGAACAGAATCTTGCTCACTCTAAGATACTAAAGAGCGAAGCCCGCCAAAAAACTATTAATAGATCATAGATTAACCATGATTTAAGATCTAGTCCTTCTAAGACCTAAGCTCAGGTCTAAGACCTTCACAGCCATATGTCTCATAAGATGCAAGACTTAGAACACAGTTCAGTTAAACCATTCATTTTAAACCTAGACTAAGGGGTATCCTAGATTAAGGGTTGTCGTCCTAAACCAAAGGTTATCTATCCTAGATCAAAGGTTATATACATCTTAGACTAAAGGCTTATAACTATCCTAAACTTAAGGTTGTCTATTTTATATACATGAGGTCGCAGTTTGGCTGTTGTCTAACCGATGGTTTGCCTACCTTATGATTATCTTAAACTAAAGGTTATTTACCTTATCTACTGGTTGTCTATGAGATAACCTATGGGTTGTATCTAAAGGCTGCCTATCTTAGACCAAATTATTTACATGAGTTACCTTATACATGAGTTAACCTATGGGTTGTTTACCTTACTATGGGTTATTTAATCTATGGGTTGTATCTACCTAAAGGTTACCTAATCATTACAATTTTTTATTTTTAAATTATTTTTAAATTTTAAATTTTTAAATTATTTTACATTACTTAACCTATTAGCTAACCTATGCTAAAGGGTTACCTAATTATATTTTTTAATTTTTTTAATTTTTTTAAGGTTTTTAATTAAGTCTTCATAATAATTACATAGTATTTTAAATAGTGTTTTGAATAGTGTTAAGGAAACTATTTGAAAACAGTATCTTTGTGAAATAGTATTTTTCTACAAGAAGATTAACTTTTGCAGAACAGTAACTTTTGCAGAAACGAAGCATTCTCAGAGATGAAGCAGTCTCAAAGAGATGCTAAAGTAAATTTAAACATAATTTTTTGAATTTAAACAAATTTAAAACAAGATTGAAATAAAACTAAAACTTCATTTGAATAACATTGGAAACTTACATGACGAAAGATACAAAGATTTTGAGACATAAGATGGCTTCAGGGAGCTTGCTTCATTTTCTCTGACTGAAGCCTTTTGGGATATAAGCTTGAAACAAGATTTTTGATCCTAAACTATTTTGGATCCTAATCTAAAGGGTTTTTCCATAATAAACTACATTGGGAAAGATTTTGGATACAAAGGGTTTTGAAGAGAATTTAGGGTTACAAGACAGAAGAGGTTTTTGGTGGAACACTCCCTCACTGGCTTGTATTGTTGCTTGGTTGAGGCTTCTATGATACCTCTTGCCAAGGCTTGTTCTTCAAGCTGGCATTTGGGGTCTTCTTATAGAAGGCTTTTTTCTTGAAGTGACTTGATGATGAAGTAACTTGAGGATGAAGTAACTTAGACTTGAAGATGAAGTAACTTGTAGGTGGAGTAACTTGAGGCTTTGTCTCTGTTGAAAGGAATCTAATAAAGTTTAGAAAAGTATTTGTTGCTTTTGAGGGCTTCGTCCTTGAGATTCTTCATGTTGGAGAGCTTGGAGGTGAAGTAACTTGAGGATGAGATTTGCTGGAAGATATCTAACTTGAAAACAAAGTTTGTTGAAAAGTATTTTGTTACTTTTGAGGCTTCATCCTTGATGTTGGAGAACTTGGGGGCGAAGTTTGCTTGAAGTTGATGGGGCAAAAAAATGCTTGCTACTTTTGAGGCTCTATCCTTGATATTCTTTTTAAAGTAATTTTGGAACCATGTGCTAGTGGTTTTGCCTTTTTCTGCAGCCGCTGAAGATTAGTTAGGAATTTTGAAGTGTTGATGATGGTTGTTCGTCTGCTGATGCTTTTGATGCTGTTGATGCTTTTGAGATTTGAGACTTTTGGAATGCCTTGTTTGAAGATGACTTTCTTTTGATGGATCTTATTTTGTTTTCATTTGATGCTAATTAATCAAAGAGGTTATCATTATTAAAAGGATTAGAAGTACTAGCATAGTTTTTTTCCCCTTCTTCTTCCTCTTTTAATTCTGCAAGTGATTCCAGAAGGAGCTTTTTGTATTCAATTTTTGATTTGGCTTTGGCAAGTCTTATGCTGATATTTGATTGCTATTGAGAGAATCTTTTTGTTGAAGCTTCAATGTCTGAAAGCACTTGTGAAGGCTGCTGAGAAAGCCATGAAATGATTTTTGGCTTGGTGGCTCGTTCATAGTTGAATTGGGCCCATTATTTTATTTTGAATTGTCTTCCAAGGGATAAAGGAATCGAAGGAGCTTCAATAAAAGTATATTCCCAGCTAACAATCCAGGATTGTGTAAATTGAGAATAAAACTCAAGAAGAATTAAAAATTTTTGGTTTCTGAATGGAAGGATGGCTTTTTCTTGAAATAGATTGAATCCTTCAAGAACTGTTGGAGGTAAGATCTGGGTGGTTGGACCATAATGGTTCCACCAACTAATAAACCAATAAAAGAATTGATATGTTGTGCCAATCTTGAAGTAAAACAACTATGAGTGTCTATATTGTGGATTTTGATAAAGAAAAGTATTGTACCAGGCTAAAAAATAATCCTAATAATTAAAATATTATAGATCATAGTTTTGAAATTTTTTTTTGAAATTAGAGGGTGATTTCCCCATGTGGTAGGTGTTAAGACTGAAAAGATTTGGACTGTTAAGTGGGTATAAATTGTTTATAATGCTTAACAGCTATAAATTTTATGTTTACCAAAATATCTTCATAAAATTTTTGAGATTTTTGAAAATCATTTGGTAGAAAATGCCAATTTGGGAGAAGAATTTTTTCTGCCACCAATCTTGGTTCTTTTGCAACATATTCATCTTCAATCATTATTATGAATTGAAGAAGTTTTTTATCAATATATGGGCAGGTAGCTACTTGGTGAGGTTGAAAGATTTGGATTGGCTTTGGGTCAGAAATCCCAATTGCCATTTTGATTTTAAGAGAAACTTGCTACAGATTTTGAGAAGTTTCTACAACTTCTTGTTAAGACATCTCTGGAGAGGTTTCTGCAACTTTTTACTGAGATATCTCTATTTGGTTTGGTGGTGGTGGAGAAGAAGGGGACTCTCTTTCTCTCTCTTTTTTCTCTTGGGTGACTGTCTCGTACCATGATTTTGGTTTAGATGGGAAACCCTTCCCTTCTAAGTCTTTTAGGTATTTGGAAAAGGAGGGACTTCTTTGTTTCTTTGGTGTCATTAGGAACAAAGATCAAGAAAGAGGTTAGTAGGAAGATTATGAAACTAAAGCTTTTTCAGGAGGCATAAGCTTCCCTGCATGAATGCATAAGAAAGGAAACCAGGTAGAGAAGAGGAATATTCAGACCAAATTTTTGAAAAAATCTTGGTTTTGAGGAAAAGTGTTTTGAAAATAAACCTTTCAAAGAGTATTTTAGAATCCATTAAAAATGTTTTGTAGCATTTTGTTTTGGATTTTTCAGGATAATTCTTAAGGTTTAAAAGAATATCCCAGTTTCTCTTTTTTTTTCTAGTAAAATAGTTGATTGATTTACTAAATCTGTTACTACCCATATTTTATTGTTTGACCAGCATTTGTCATTTTGAAATTTTTTGGCTTCCCAGAAGACATCAATATAGTTGATTAAAATGTAATCTTCCATATCAAAATCTTCAATGAGTTTGTCTTTAAGTTGATTAATTCTTAGGTTTCGATCATAATTTCCTTCTGAAAATTGGGTGAGATAATAAATTGGAAAAGGATAAATAGTTTCAGCTATTTCTTTATGTTCAATCCCACTATAAATTATTATGTCTATTTTTGATTGGGTTTTTGCTAGTTGTTTTTGGATCAAAGGGACAACATTTGGAAACATCTTAAAGGAGTAGTTACAGCCAATAGTAGCTAATTTGACTAGTCCTTTATTCATAGCTCTAATAACAACTTTAGATGGATGGAGATTAATTTTGGGAATGCTAAGTTTTGGCCAACATCAGTCTATTATGAGATACTCATGGAGACTCCTGAGTATTTCTCTAACTTCATTAGGCTAAAAGATTTTGTCAAAAATGATGTTTGGAAGTTCAAGGGATAATATTTTTAGTATTTTATTCTAGAGTTCAATTCTTTGTTGTTTGATCGAAAGTTGGGTTCTTCTAATTATACTATTTTTGGAGAGTGGATTGGCATATTTAAATTTTAAGTTTTGTTCTAAGAGTTTGGTTTTGATTTCTTTCTCATCAATATAAAAGGATTTTATGAGATTGAGAAATAGATTTTCTAAGACTACTGATTGATTGGGATATTTGGTTAAATTAAAGGAGATTTTGAGACATATATTATCATTGCAGATTAATGTGTTTGACAAATTATATTCAAAATCTGAATTACTTGTAGATGCTAGATTTTGTTTTAACTTTTGAAAAAAAATTTGGGAATCAATTCTTTATGGATAAAGTTTGAGTTTACTTCAGAATCAATCAGGACTAGAGTATCTATCCTGAAATCATCTATCTATAGAGTGACTTCTATTTCCCTAGAAAATTTTAAGGTTTCATCTTTTTGAGGGATTTCTTCTCCTTTATCCATATTTTGGGGTTTTGATGGAGTAATCTCCTTTTGCATGGTTACTAATTTCTTTTGGAAGATTTCAATTTCTTTAGGTGTATTAAGAAGATTTGGAATGAGCCAAAGGTTTTTGTGTTTTGGTCTTATTTATAAATTCTTCTTATTTCTTTTGAATTTCCAAGGAGGTTCCCACAGAGGTCTAATCAAGGATTGATGTTTGATACCAAGTTTGATGTCTTCTTTTAATGGGACTGATTTGAATGAATATTCTTTCTTTTGTTTAAGATGTTGTTCACAAACTTTTTCTTTGTTGGATTGAAGAAATTTTGAAGGTTTATATCTTGATAATAAGGTGGTTTCTTTTTTGAAAGCTTTTTCCTTACTATAGATACTTGGATAAGGGGCTATTGTTCTGACCTTATTATGTTTGGGTTTATCATAAGAGGTAAATGATTTTTCCAATATTACCTTAGGGTTTCTAGGGTCTAAAAAGGGTTTTAGTGTGATTTTTAAGTTCCAGGGTAATTTCCATGGTAAGTTTGGTTAGAATTTTTGTGGATTTGTATTATAAGTTTTAATAGGATATAGTTCTAGATTTTGTTTAAAGGATTTTAGGCTAAGTTTGTTAGAATTAGGTTCAAGGGTCTGAACCATATTCTGAATTTCTATTTCAAGATTGATTTCTTCTAGAGGATTAATTTCTTCTAGAGGATCTGTCTCCTAAATTTGTTTTCCCAGATATTCTAAGTTTTTTATGGATTGTTGGGCCTTAGTGTATGATTCTAAAGTGTTTTCAAGGTTATTTGTTTGTTCGGATAGATCTTTTGAGTGAGTTGTGGTTTCAGATTCTTGATTTGTTATGTTTTTAGTATTATTTTCATTAGTGGTTAAGTGCTCAGTTTTGGAAGAGGAATCTTTTTGTAGGTGTGGGCAAAGGTATTTTATAACCCTGCCTTTATCTTTTTCCCAATAAACTTGTATTTTTGTGCCTAAGCAATTACATTTGTTATGATCTTTTTGGTTCTTACTATCTTTTTCTATCCTAATATTTTCTGGCTGATCATACTTTTCAAACCAATCAAAGAACTTGATGTGACTTTTGATTGATTTCATGAAAGCATAATACTGAGATTGGATTTCATTTCTTTGGATTTCATTACAAAAATTGAAAAATTATTGTCTTTTGAGTTTATTGTAATCAGTATAAAATTCTTTGCTTAGTAGGTCTTCATCTATGATGAATTCAGAATTGGTTTTGCTAGGGTAAGGTAAAGATTTGTTTTGAAGATTTGGTCTTGGATTTGATGGATTAGGTTTAATTTTGCAGGTTGACCTAGGGCTAGTTCTAGGATTCATTCTATATTCAAATTTTGGGATTGAATGGTATTGAGGGTAGTAATTTTGGGATGATGTGTCATTTTCATCATCAGATTGGAAGAATTGAATATCATGTTGATCATCATCTACCCTTTGCATATCCTTACAATCATCATCTGATAGATTGATTTGGTAGTCATATTCTATTTGGTCATAGTCTAAATCCATTATTTCTACAGAGTAAGGAGACTAACTATAGAGAGGGAGGTATCTATGGGAAAGGTAAGGTGCCTAAGAAGATTCGAAGGTTCCTAACTACCAACCTAGATTTAGATCATCTATCTCCAATTTTTTTCTAGGTTACTCTGCTAGAGCCTTGCTTTCACTTACAATACCAACTCTAGGGATGAAGGACTAGTAAAGAAAAGATCAAGATAAGAAACTCATCTTAGGAGACTTAACAATAGAGGATCTTGATAAGAGATCCTTTTCTTAGGAGACTTAATACAGCAGGATCTGAGATAGAAACCTACCTTAGGAGACCTAACACAGGAGGATCCAAGATAGTTACCTTACCAAGGATGACAAAGTTGGGGCTCTCTGGGGACTGATAGTCTTCTGCCTGTGAGTGGCTCTCCTTGGCCTAGATCGGCTCAACATGTCCTTACTGCAGCCCAACATCTAGAGGTACGCCCAAAGATAGAGCCACTATCGGTTATACAACCTCTGTGCTCCTCAGACTAAGCTTAGGTTCTATCGGTTATACAACCACGGTGCTTTTTAGACCATGCTAAAGGTTCTTACCAAAACTTCTACTACTCCTTAGATCAACCACTGTGCTCCTTAGGCAGAAGACTATCAGTCCCCAGAGAGCCCTAACTTTGTCATCCTTGGTAAGATAACAATCTTGGATCCTCTTATATTAAGTCTCCTAAGGTAAATTTCTATCTCGGATCCTGCTGTGTTAAGCATCCTAAAGAAAAGACCTCTTATCAAAATCCTCTATTGTTAAGTCTCCTAAGATGAGTTTCTTGTCAAGATCTTCCTCTACTAGTTCTTCATCTCATGGTGAAGGTACTGAGGTGGATAAGACTCTGATCGAGCTTTTCGGTAAATAGTTAGATCAATAGATAATCCCAAAAGTTTTTAGGAGCTCTATCTATAAGTCTACAAATTGGTTACTACGAGACAATAGGATCAAAATATTAGAATTTACTATCCCAATAGAAAAAGAACACGAATTAATCCGAATCTTAACACAAAAAATTGTCAAAACTACCAAAAAATCTAAATTTGAATTTATTCATATAGGTCTAGTCCAAGTAGCGGTAAAACCCTAAATTAGAAAAGAAATAAACAATGCTATCCTTTTATGTTTAAAAGATGGTAGGTTTCTTGACTTTCAGGATGTCCTTTTAGGTATGGTTGAGTCTAGTTTATTTGATAGACCAATTTATTTTAATTGCAACACAGATCTTACTATCAAAACTAAAGACAAGAACATTCTTAGGAGTTTAGAATTAGAAGTCAAATTAGATTGGTTTAATATGTTATCTGGATCATGCCCAGCCATGGCCATAATTAATGTATACTATAAAACCTTAAACACCTTAGAACATATAGGAGTTGTAAACAAAAAACCTTTAGGATCAATAGATTACTTCCAAATAGACCCAAGTAAAAGAAATGTGTTTATCCCAAGAACTCTAGTCTGTGATCAAATCAAATTACCTGATGACGGGCTACTAAAGAAAGTAGTACTAGCCATCAGAAAAGAATAAAATAAATTAGACACAATCATTACAAATTCTAAGGGAGATGTTTCCATCAGATTTCAAAGAAGAATCCAAAGAATTTCAAGCTATAGGCTAGAACCTACCCAAGTCTAAATAAACCCCTCAAGATATAGTTGTTCCAGCTCCTCACCATCAAAATTAAGTACTGTAAACTTTGAACCAAAAATTTTCCAACCTAGGTATAAGGAACTTCAATCTCCACCTGTCTCTCCTACCTATTTCCAAATAAAAGATCCAGAGCTATATGTAATTAATTTTGAATTCAAGATAGACAAATCAACCCTAGAAAAAGATTTTTATTCACAAGAAAATCTTGAAAAAAGATGTAAGCTTCTCATAACTCACTCCAAAGAACAAAGAAACAATTTACAAATAAAATATTATACCTTTTTAGAAATGACTAGGACACAAATACCATTTTTCAAATGGTATGAGTTAATAAAAGATACCTCAAAAGATGTTAATATGATCCTAAAAAATGGTAAAGAAATAGGAACCAAAATTTTAGAACCATCTAACCCAAGGATCATAGTTTCTTGGCAAGATAGGAAAGGAAGAGTCATTGAAAAAATTAATCCTCCTTTATAAGAAATCAAAATATCAATTAAAGGAACTCAAATAACAGCCTCCCTATTTAAAATCAAAATTGATCCTCCAGAAACATCAAATGGTAGAGATATAAAAAATATCATAGAATAAAATAATTTTACTAATCAAAATCTTAAAACTATGGGTGACCAACTAATTAGAGTACAGGAAATGATCAAAGAAGAAAAATTTGAAATTCAAAACAAAACTTCTTTACCCATTTTCAAACCCTTTGAGATAGACAAAAAATGATTAAAAGAGTTAAATACTGACCTAATGGAAGAAATAAATAAAAGATTACAAACAGTAGAAGGCCTTCAAAGAGTAGAAAACACTCCAAAACAATCTACTAGGCCAAGGTCAGTAGCCACTTTAACCCAACATGTTTCAGAATCTTCAGATACTGAAACCCAAAGTCAAGAAGAAGAAAACCAAATAAATAAAATCACAAATTGAATTGAACTCCCTAGAAAAACTTATTATCCATGACCTACCCTTCTAGACTTAGTCCTAGAAGAAAGAGGCCAAATAATCCAAAATCAATATTTGGCCAATATTATTTATGAATGGAACATAGATAGAATAACCGAATATGCCATCCAAATACACTCAAAGAAATGACCATGATATCAAATGCCTATAAAACCAAAAATACATCAGACCATGTCATTGTCCAAAACTTAGCAGCAGGTTTCACTAGCCAATTAAAAGGTTGGTGGGATCACTACTTAGATGATATTGATCGAGAATAAATTCTTACTGCAGTATGAAAAATTACAAATGGAACAATTCTCAAAGATGAGGAAAGAACAGATATACAAGATGCCATTCCTACACTTATCTTTGCAATTACCAAATATTTTCTAGGTGACCCATCAAAACTAAGAAATAGAACTACAGAGAAATTTTATCAAATTTAAGATACAAAAAATTACAAGATTTTAGATGGTACAAAGATATTTTCTTAACAAAAGTAATGACTAGAGAAGATTGCAATCGGTCATTTTGGAAAGGAAAATTTGTTGCTGGGCTTCCTTCAGTATTCTCTAAAAAAATTAGGACTAAACTTAGAAATCAAAATAATGGTAGGATTCTCTAAAACAAACTAATATATAGGGACCTTATCAACATCATAAATGAAGAAGGATTGTTACTTTGTAATGATCTAAAACTCAAACAACAACTCAAAAAGGAATAGTTAAAGTCCAAAAAAGAGTTAGGCAACTTTTGTGAACAATTTGGCCTTCAACCACTCAAAGATCAAAAATCTAAAAAATCCAAAAAATTTTGTAAGAATTACTATAAAGAAAAAACCCAAAACTTTAAAGAAAAACCTAGGCCACTTCTAAAAATAAAAAGAGTAAACCACCTCAATTTAAACCTAGAACAACCCAAACTAGTTGGTCCAGAACCAAACCATCACCACCTATTTGTTACAAATGTGGTAAGGTAGGACATTTTAGTAAAAATTGCAAAATGAAGGAAAAAATTAATAACTTAAAGATAGATGAATCAAATCTTTTAAAATCAATAAAAATCTAGCTAAAAATCTTACTTCTAGAATCAGGTTCAGAATCTGAGAACTCTCAAGATCTTGAAGATGATATTGAATCCTTAAAATTTGATCAAGAAAATAAAAAAGAAGATTGTGTAATTACAAAAGAACAATATTTATTATTAGACTTTATTGATAAAATAGAAAATTCTGAACAAAGAAGAGAATATTTAGCTAAACTTAAAGAAACTATATCAAGTGAAACTTCCATAAAAGATATAAAAGCAACATATAATCTAAGTAATATTCTAAAAAGATTTGAATCAAAAGAAAAGAAAGATCTAACCATCTAAGACCTTCAAATAGAAATCATCTTCTAAAAACAGAAATTGAACAAATAAAAGAACAAATTGAAGTACTAAATAATCAAGAACCCATAAACAATCAAGAACCTTTAGATACTATAAACCTAATAACTATACCAAAATGGTGCATTAAAATAACTCTAGTATAGGAGAAGAATTCAAACTCAATACAATAGCCTAGTAGACTCTGGAGCAGATTCAAATTGTATCCAAAAAAATTAATAGCAACAAAATACTTTGAAAAACAAATGAAAATCTAAACACTGCTAGTGGTTCAAAACTCAAAATTAAATATTAATTAACAAATGCAAAAGTTTGCAGCAACAATGTTGGCATCAACACTTCATTCATCCTAGTAAAAGATTTGAATCAGTCCATAATTTAGGAACTCCTTTTCTCAATCTAATAAAACATTTTATGTAGATGAAGAAGGGATTACGGCAAAATTTTTAGAACAAGATTTATATTTTTAATTCATTAATTCTTTTTACCAAACTTACAAAAGTATTTATTATTATTTTCAAACTCCCACACATTGCACAAATTTTGATTCTTTCTGGTATTTTTACAAAAGACCTTCTCTTCCCTTTTACTGCTTGTACTTCCAAACACTAATTAAACCTTTCAAAAAGAAAGAAGAGGAACAAAAAAATAAATTTCATTTGAGAGTTATCCAAACCCATCCATAAAATCTGAGCCTTCTCTGCCAAAAGCAAATACAACGGCTAGTTGCCATCAATCAACAAAAAGAAAAGAGATAGTAATATGATTTTCCATCAATCAACTAAAAAGAAGAAACAAATTCCATTCAAATATCAACAAGCAACAGTAATCGATTACTGCTAAGAAGCAGTGATTTGACTCTCCATCAGTCATTCAAAAGCAAAATTTAAACTCTCCTCAGCCATCAACAAGCTTCTGATGAAAGATTCCAAAACCATCTATAAATACAGGTATATAATTTCTATCATTGTTCACTCCTCCTCTATCTTCTTCAAAATAAATGCCTTCCCAAAGAAATCATCAATAGCACATTCATCATCAACAACTTCAACCTCTACAACAACGCCACTACCAAAGCTGTCATCATTGACACTACCATCAAAGCCATCATCACCACTCTCCAAGATCAATCCAAATCATACTCAAAATGACAGGGCCACAACAAATTATCATATAAACAAACAATTTATATTTCTTCATCATCAAGTAATACATTGACACTAGCAGCAATAGAGCAACCTCTAGAAGCAAAAATCTTTATCAAAGAAATCCACCTGAAGGTATTTCACCTGTTCATCATCAAACAAGTTTACCTGGAGATCAACATTCAGCAACTTCATCACCAATTCCTTCAATTTCTCCTAGATTGAAGCCATGTACAGACGCAGACCTGTGGGATGTAGAAGATTGATGCCACCACAGCAACAACTGAAGCAAAACAAGTTCCAGCATCCAGCACAAGTTCATCATCCAGTAGTTTTTCAAGTCCAAAAAATATCAGTATCCAAACATCAGCATATCTAGACTGATACCAGCTATTCACCACCATCAAGTGATATTCGTAGACAAATACTCCAAAAGAAAACAAAGAACAAGTATGAAAACAAACTTAGTTACTTTTCTTGAAAAGCAAAGTTGATTAATTCTTAGGTTTCGATCATAATTTCTTTCTGAGAATTGGATGAGATAATAAATTTGAAAAGGACAAATAGTTTCAACTACTTCTTTATCTTCAATCCCACTGTAAATTATTATGTCTATTTTTGATTAAGCTTTTGCTAGTTATTTTAGCACCATAAAGACAACATTTGGAAACATCTTAAAGGAGTAGTTACAGTCAATAGTAGCTAATTTGACTAGTCCTTTGTTCAAGGCTCTAATAACAACTTTAGATGGATTGAGATTAATTTTGGGATGCTAAGTTTTGGCCAACACCAATCTATTGTGTTGGATTTGTGTCCTAGAAGCCAATTATTGGCTGACACATTATGTATTTTTATGGTCTAAATTTATACTTATAATACTTTCATTATAAATAAAAGACTTTTTCTTTCCAATCATGCTTATGTGTCCATGATTTGTCTTAAAAATTAACAAAGATAATTTTTGTATATTCTTAAAGAGTTAAGAATTTGAGACATACATTAATTAGTGGTTAATTTTTAAATACTTTCGATCAAAGAATCATCACGGAGGATAGTGATCAATATATTTGACATCGGTGCATGGTTACCTCCCTTATGGGCAGATAAGTCTGGGTCTGTAGTGTAGAGACACTGGGATGAAGGTACAAATGGTTGTTAGAGAATAACTTGTACTGAGCATGACCAACATGAGAACCACATGGATGTCTACTCACTCGTCAGTAATCTTCTCAATGCTGCAGTGGTATGAGTGATCCTTTGACCTGCGGTGATATTAGCTATTCGCAGTGAGGCTACTGAGTTTGATTGCATATTTTCTTGGTCCCTAGCCATTCGGATCTTTGCTGTGTATGTTGGCTTCAGTAGGTTCAGGTTCGCTATTTGAAGTAGGATACACCTAGATGAAATTTATCAACCTTAATAGAAAAGGAGAAGTCCTTTGTGATTTACGAGATTGAGTTCAGAAAGTCTTTGGCCAAAGCAAGTATGAATACTAAAAAGAGTTTCATGGGATTCACAAATGAACTCGAGTCGAGCCATCTTACATAAGACTGACGATGGGATTTGACGAGTTCTCCATGACCTCTGTCCAGTTGGGACTCATAATAGAAGAACTAAATCATACGATAACTACACTTAGGGATTCATATTTTTATTACTGGGTCATCACTATATACTGCTAGTGTCACTGGTGGATTGTGAGACTCATCGAACATCATCTTGATGATCGATGATCCCGAAGGGTAGAATTGAAAATGTTCCAATCCATCAAAAAAATTTTTCGATGATATTGTGATAGAGATCATAATATATCTCACTACTAGATAGAATAAAATCTATGGGTCACACATTAAGAGA
>NC_025999.2:26621303-26692868 GCF_000442705.2 Elaeis guineensis
ATAAATATGGAGTTCATGTTTCATAAAAAATTATTCATATTAAAATATTCATAAATTATTATTTTATCATGAATCATAAATTTCACAATGCATATATTTGATCCTTATTTTATGAAAATATAGAATAATTTTTTTCATGATAAAATAGTCTATAATTTCAAAAGTAAGTAAGAAGTATTGAGATTACTTACCTCTTCCATCGTAGCTCTTCAAATATTACTTGATGAATTTATCAAACCTATTTAACATATTAAAAGCATAATTAATTTTTATTTATTAATTTAATTATAAAAAAAGAAGATTGTAGATCGGGTAGTCAGTTCGATAGACAGCCGAATGCTGGATATTCAGGATCTTTGACACGAGGATCAAATCTAGATGACTCGATCAAGAAATCATGAGGTATGAAGTGGAATCAAGGTCAAGATCAATCAATAAGTTTAACAATAGTAGCAAGGATATTTGACATGAACGGGGTGGGGTCCGACATCTTGCATAGATATCAAAGCGAGTTCGGGTCTCTTGAAAAGATCATCTTAGGTTCATAGTGGGTTCCAAGAATTAGATAGAGAGAAAGAGAGAGAAGAGAGAAATCCTAGAGGAGAGAGATAAGAGAGAGAAGATCTTTCTCTCATTTTCTTTTCTTTTCTTCTTTCTTTCTTTCTTTCTTCAACCTAATAGGGAGGGACGGGTGGTGGGGTTCTTGGCCGCAGACCAATGGTGGACAATGGCAACAAATAGCCGATGGTGGCAGAGTGGGAGACGGCTGATGGCAAGGGTCGAATGGCAGGATTCATGGGCATATTCCGAAAAATAGGGGATCCACCCCTTTTGGTTTTCCAGCAAATTTGAGGCTGGTGAGGGTGCGCGATGCCAGTAAAGGAGAGGAAGAAAGAGAGAAGAGGGGTCAGATTACCTTAGGCTTCGATGGTTCTTTGCATTGATTTCCAATGACTACAAGCAAGGGAGGTGTGGCTTCAATGGAAGAAAAGAGGGAGAAACCAAAGGGAGATCGGTGCTCTCTGTAGCTGGTTTTTGGAGGAGGGAAGGAGCTTTTTATAGAGAACTTTTCTAGGATTTTGGGTGGCCCTAGGAGATCTATTTTGAGTGGGATTCAATGGGAAGAAGACTCCCATCGGGAATTTCATTCCTCTATTTTCATTCTTTTTTTTTTGCCGCTTTAGGATTCATGCAGCCAAAAATCAGGTCATCACATTTTACCCCCCTAAAAAAAAGTTTCATCCTCGAAACTTGGTATATCTTCACCGTTAACAATTAAGCATACTTAATCTTCATATCATCTTTACCATTCTCTTTAATTAATTTTCATCAGTCCTATCTTTCTCATCTAAAATGACAAAATTCTTAACCAAGGCATCAGTGAGAGTAACTTTTCTTAAGTGAAGAGATAACATATAGTGGCTTATTCAATTCTCTAAATATATAGTTATATTTAGAAGACACAAAGGAATGAGAAAAATTCATAATCAATTAATGTATAAGCATCTATAGGTTGACTAGAATTGTACCTGTAATGACTTGATCATTTGCTTTGGCATGCTGCTCAGTCAAAGCAAATACTCATGCTTTCTCTTTTTGGTTCTGATCAGTGAGTTTGGCAGACTTAGAGCCATTCTTTTTGTTAAGATAATCCCATATCAAATGTCCCTTCTTGCCGCACTCAAAGCACATTCCGAGTTTTTTATAGCAAGGTCTACTATGATTTCTACCACAATACTCACAAGTCTCTGCTTCTTTCTTCTTATTAGAATTATTCTCTAAGTTGTCATGTTGGTCACTCGAGTTTCTATTGGTTTAGACCTCTTCTTATTCTTCCTTTCTTGTTCTGATCTTTTAATATCTGATTCAACTTTCAAAGCTCATTTTAGTACATCCTTGTAGCCATTAAAAAGATGAGAGGACAAACGAGACCGAATTTTATATTTTAGACCATGCTCAAATTTATTTGCTTTGCTTCTTTCAGACTCTATAAGCTGGAGGCAAGATTGACCTAACTCATTGAATTTTTTGCATACTCTAGTACTATCATATCATCTTTTTGCCTCAAATCCAAGAACTCATTTTCTTTCACTAATCTCACTGACTCAAAAAAATACTGATCATAAAATCTCTTTTTGAACTCTTCTAATGTCAACTAATTATCATTATTTTCATATGCAGCTTTATTGCGGTCCACCAAAACTTGATATTTTTTTTTAGCATAGGAATGGCTAACCTAACCTTTACATCCTCAGGATACTGTGGTGCATCAAACATCTTTTTATTTCTCGAATCTATATCTCTACAAGCAGAAGGTCAGTCCACCCTCAAATAATGATGATTAAGCCTTCAAACCTCTTGTAATATGACTTTAAAAATAGTGAGATTGATGAGTGACTTGTGTCTGTTGTTGTTGAACAAGCTGGGTTACTACTTGACATACTCCAGTAATGTCTGTCTGAGTGTCGGTGCATTAGGGCCTACTCAATTGATTGACTGGCATTTTTTCTTTAGTTTTCTTGCTTTCTCTTTCTACTGACAGGATTCATCGAGACTTCATTATCTCTGTTGCTCATTATCATCTAGATAAAAAATACTAGCATTAATTAACTTCCTTAAATGAGCAACGAAACTCTAAGAAAACTTATCTATTCTCATTCAATTAAACATGATCTAGCTAAACAAGATCTAATTACCTATTGCTAGACTTTAAGATCTATCTATGATCAAATCTATTGCTCTGATACCATAAAATGTCATGCTTCAAATCCGAGACATAACACGATCATGCTATCGAGAGATGGGCCCACGATAATATGAAATCAATCAATCATAATCAGCTAAAATCTATCAAAAATAAGTTATAATAAAAGATTTAATTTATTATTCATCAAGTAAATAAATCAATATTGGTTCAGAGCATCTAAATCAAAATTAAATATCAAACCTACATGTCAAAATTCATCAATAGTTCATTACAATCCATAATCATCCTATAAGTTAAAATTTAGCTGCAAAATCTCCAAGCCCATGAACATAGACCATCAAGCCTAGATCATCCTTCCTTCTAACCTTATTTGTTTAGATAAAAAAAAAAAAAAAAAGATATGAGCTACACCAGCTCAATAAGTAATCCTTACACTATCTTATCCGGATCAAGCATAAGTTTATACATACATCAATAAATCTTTATAGAAGATGATTATCGTTGAAACATAAATTTTTATAATAACAATATATCATAAATTATATACTCTTGCATATGCATAAATCATGCAATTTTTATAAACATAGTTTTTAATATTATTTTACCATCAATCATAAATTTATAAATCATGTTAACTTTATCAATAAAGTCATAAATCATTCATCCTTTTATCATATGATGCTTTTTAATAATTCTCTTAGACTAAATGCTAAGGTCATATTATATCTATGATAGGGCTATATCATATACCAACTACTATTATCCATTGCAGATCATATACCAACTACTATTATCCATTGATAGGATTATATACCAACTACTATTATCTACTGACAAGTCATATACCAATTACTATTACTCACTGATAGGATCATATGTCAATTACTATTACCCATTGTAAGGTCGTATATAGCTATCTGAGAGCTTTTTTTTCATGTTTCTTAAGATAAGTATTCTTAAATTATATTTCATCAAATCATATTTTCTTAAATCATGCATAAATAAAATATTAGATAATTTTATAAAGTTTATAATCCATAAATAATTTTTAACAGTAAAACAATCATGAAATCATTCTTTTCATAACAAGGCATACATTTCAATAATATGGAGTTCATATTTCATAAAAAGTTATTCATATTAAAATATTTATAAATTATTATTTTATTATAAATTATGAATTGCATAATGCATATGTTGATCCTTATTTTATGAAAAATACAGAATAATTTTTTTCATGATAAAATAGTCGATAATTTTAAAAGTAAGTAAGAAGTGTCGGATTACTTATCTCTTCTATTGTAGCCCTTCAAACTTCACTTGATGAATTTACCAAACCTATTTAACATATTAAAAGTATAATTAATTTTTATTTATTAATTCAATCATAAAGAAAGAAGACTGTAAATCAGGTGGTCAGTTCGACAGACAGTCCAGATGCTGGGATATTCAGGATCTCCTATATGAGGGTCAAATCTAGGTGACTCAATAAAGAAATTATGAGGTATGAAGTGAAATTAAGGCCAAGATCAATCAATAGGTTCAACAATAGTAGGTTTCAAGAGTATTTGACATAATTGGGGTGGGATCCGACATCTTGCACGGATATCAAAATGAGTCGGTCTCCTTGAAAAGATCATCTTAGGTTCATAGTAGGTTACAAGATTAGATAGAGAGAGAAAGAGAGAGGAGAGAGAAATCTTAAAGGAGAGAAAGATAAGAGAGAGAAAATCTTTTTCTCTCTTTTTTTTTTTCTTTTCTTTTCTTTTTTTATTTCTTTCTTTCTTTCTTTGATCAAACAGGGAGGGATGGATGGTAGGGTTCTTGGCCAACAATCGATGGTGGACGATGGCAGCAAACAGTCGATGGCGGTGGAGGGGAGACGGCCGACAGTAAGGGCCGAATGGCGAGATTCATGGGCATATTCTGAAAAATAGGGGATCTGCCCCTTTTGGTTTTCTAGCAAATCTGATGGTCGGTGAGAGTGCGTGATGCCAAGAAAGGAGAGGAAGAAAGAGAGGAAGAGGGGTTAGGATTACCTCGGGCTCTGGTGGTTCTTTAGCATTGATTTCTAATGAGCACAAGCAAGGGAGGCTGCAGCTCCAATGGGAGAAAAGAGGGAGAAACCAAAGGAAGATCAGTGCTCTTTGTAGCTAGTTTTTAGAGGAGGGAAGGGGATTTTTATTGAGAATTTTTTTAGGATTTTGGGTGGCCCTAGGAGATCTATTTTGAGTGGGATTCAATGGGGAAGAAGACTCCCATCAGGAGTCTTCATTGCTCTGTTTTCTTTCCTTTTTTTCTTGCCGCTTTAGGATTCATGCAGCCAAAAATTAGGCCATCACATATAATAGATTAGATCAATAAATTATATATGATTAAATAAAACCAATGAAATAAAATATTATTAATTTTTTTGAAACTGATTAGTATGTTTGTTTTAATCTATCAAATATGGGGCTTGCCACCATCGATGCACAAAAATTTTAATAAAGCAATTAAGAGCCATAATACCAGGATGGTAAATAGGTTGAGTTTACATATGTTCTGAGCTAATCCTAATATGATTGGACTCAACCATATTTTTTGAAGATTGGATCCAAATTAAATGTGAATGCAGTATCAATTTTATAATTCTTGATTTGAATCGACCTAATATAGCCCGTACATCATAGAGGTATAATTTGGGTCAAGAAAAATATGCTTGCCTAACCTGAAAACCCAAAAAATATGGGGCCATATATTCCTTCTCACCATATATTTTTCTACTTCATGAATGGACGTCGTCACCTAGCATTGCATGTTTTGCTTGATTCTTGGTTTTAATATTGTCAAATACATCAAGTATATTCAAACATCAAGTTAAATCCCATGGAAAATAGTAGATGATTAAAAAATATTAAGCTAAAATATAAAAAATAAATTTCATATCCGATACATTCATGACTAAGAATATTGATATTTTTTCTAAACTTAATTGATTGATACTTATTAAGAAAAGCAAAAGATGACTTTTTAAATATATCTTATACTTAGCTTTGATATTCTAAATCCTTAGCATTAAAAGGTTCTATCTCTCTTGAATAATTTATTTAATGCATCTTTATTATTACAAAAGGGGGAGAAGTGTTTTTGAAGATATGTTGTTCAAAAAGAAGAAAAGTGTTATCAAATCCATATTGCTCAAATAAATTGAATTCAAAAAGGGGACAAGTACTATTTTTTTCATACATATTTATAGCATACTATCAAAAAAGGGGATAAGTTATAAAATCTAAATTTGAAAGTTGAATCCAAGTTAAATTTAAAATGGATAAACTCATATCAAATTTTGAAAATTGAATGTGTTAGTTTTATTGATACTTTCTAGATCTTTCTCTTATAATTTTTGATGCTATCAAGAAGGGAGAGAAGCTATATTGAGTATATGCTTGAATTGCTTGAGTTGATGACATGCTTAAGATGCTTGAAATGATCATTTGGTCGCTTGAGATAATCATATAAAATGAGTATATGTTTTGGATATATGCTCTCTTGAATATCATGTGTCAAATACTTAAAATCTGAATTTAAGATGAATTGAAGATAAATTGAAGCATCCATGAAGTATATGCTTACAATTGTTTAGTTATTTACTTCATGATTTAGATTGATAAATTAATTAAAATATATTATATGTGTTTATTGGGCATATACTCAAAGTTTTGTCATCATCAAAAAAGAAAAATTGTTGACCCTATGATTGATTTTGATGATTACTAAATTTTGAGTAATTATGATTCTAATCATATATTTCAAGGATGGATGTATGATTTTTCAAGTGTGCAAAATAAAAAATTTATCCATAGGATAAATCTCCTCAAGAAATCTAAGTCAAGGCAATTCAAAGAAGAAATAAGAAGTTTTTGACTTAGTGAAGTTGATCCAGAAGCATGAGAGCCAACCCCTAAAAAGAAACAAGCTAAAAACAAAAAAAAATTGAAATTCAGGAAGTTCAGAAGTTGACTCTAGCATGGTTGGAGCAAATTGGTGTATGCTCGAATCGATCCATGATAAGCAAGAGTCGACTCTCTCAGTGAAGATAGAAAACTGTATTTTTGAGACCCAAGCTCGAGTCGGCCCTTGGACTAATCGAGTCGACTTATGAAGATGATGAGCTGACTCTCTCAGAAAAAATAAAAAGTAAAACTTTCATATCTTAAGATCAAATCAACTTCTGAAGAAATCGAATCGACTCATGAGTAGCTCGAATCGACTTCTGACAAGGGGAAGTTGTAACGGCTAGTTTTTTTGTATATCTCCAATGGCCATTTCTCCACTCCAAGAGCTAGTTCAAGCATCCCAATGGTCAAAACTCACTCTCCAACTACTTCTAAGCTTAAAAAAGGCTAGAAAATTATTTTGGAAAGTAAGAGGAAAAAAATTAAAGAGAAAACATATTATTTTGTGAGAGCTTCATTGAATACCCTTGAAGAAGAGAAAAGAGAAAAAATTTATGCACAAAATTCAGTGAGACATCTAAAGTTATCTTATCCATCATCAATAATATCTTCTTAGGTATCAAAGAAGAGAAGTTAAGCTTCAAAAGAGTAATCCTTCAGCTTCTTCTCAGTACCAAAAAGAGTTTATATTTTTTATTTTATTTTGATATGAAATTCTTAAATCTTGCATCTTTGAATTTTATTTTCAAATTTTTTTGAGATGAAAGAAATTTGGGTTAGGTCCATCCTAGTCTGAAATTGAACTTGTAAGGTGTAGTTGGTGATCCCATAAAATCAACTAGGTTGATTGTGAATCTGAAAAATAATTGATATAAGATTTTGATTGGTGATCTAAAAATCAACTAGATTTGTTTGCGATCCCGAATAAAATAAATAGACTATAATCAAGCTAATTATTATGAAATTTTAAGAAGAGCTTGAAGAGTGGACATAGGTGCGAGTTACACCGAACCACTATAAAATTGTGTATTTGTGTTATGCTTTCCATGCTTTACTTTTAATTATTGCTTTGCATTATTTTTAGTGGTGTATTGCTTCTTTTATATCTTACTGAGACTACAACTCATTACATATGCCTCATAATTACTCAAGTTAGCTTAATTTAAAGCATATAATTATTTTATAGTTAGATTTGATAAAATTTTTTTAAAGAATCCAATTCACACCCTCCCCTCTTGGGTTGCTAATCCTTTTGAGCTATAGTTGTTGATTAAAAGCATAATTTCGTATGTGCTTTCATGCATGCCTCCAATTCCTAACTACAAATTGAAGAGGTTTGGATTTTAGATCACACATTCATCCATTGCAACCTTGAGATCTTAATAGATGTTTTATATAATTTTCACCTCAACATTTGTCTCTCGATGTAAATAAAGTGTAAAGAGAGACCCAAGCTTTTGTATAATCATGAAACTTGGCTTAACACAAAAATTGGAATGAATGGCATGAATACCAACTGTGCAATTTCCTATATCATGAAAATATCCATATTGTTTTGTATATGCCAAATCAATAAGCTAACAAAGAAGAAATTTTAATTTTGACAAACCTACAAATGTTTAATCACGAGCAACTACTTGAACTCCATAACGTTCATGACAAGAAAATTGAAATTTTATGTAATCAAGATTTATTTTTTTGAGACAAAAATAGTATTGAATAATTACAATGTACTATTACATTTTTGATCAATATCTATAAAATACTATTAGTATGCATACACTCAATTATAAGTACCTTGGAAATTTGGTAAGATGTGTGAAAATGTTATATTTATAATGAAAGTAGAATTGAAATTAATATCCTCCAAGAATTTGTTTCTAAAAGCAAAAAACATATCCTAATCTCCATTATTTCAAAATGCATGTAAGTACTAGACAATCTCTATAAGCAATTGAAAATCAGGCCTCTTTAAAAAGTACTTTACTGAATATTATCTAGTATCCATAATTGTTGATCATAGTTCATTGCAAGAATTATCTACACAACCCACGCAAAAGATGATGATTAACATTATATGTTCATAGAAATTTCTTTTGCAAATTAATTTAGTATTTTTAAAAATTAGTAAATAAAATAACTATTTATTGTTCCAGCTAATAGCATTTTCTTTGCAACCAGTTCTTTATTTTATTTATTATATGATCATGATTCACAAGTGTCAACTGAACCCTTGATTTACATATATAATGAAAAATATTTGGTATAATGTTTAGAGTTAACATTATAATATAGTAAAAAATATCAATATTTATAAATCAAAATATTTCTCGTACTATTGAAGTCTTGTTACAATGTACTTTTGTCTATATCTCAAATAAGCTTTTGATTTATTCATATTATTTTATAGAAGAAGCTTTGAATTTTAGACATGGTCAATCTTATTTTGTACTTTGCAAAGCATCACAAGTGGGTCTTTTGTAGAATTACTTGATTATGTTTGATTATGTTGAGTGAATACTTCCTACAGGCATTTTCAATTATAGTTTACTTTATGCCTGTTTAGCCCTCAATTCATTTATCTTGGTAAATCCGATCAATCCTTCTTTTATTACATTCATTGTTGTATCATATATTTTGACAAATATTAAGCCATATTCAACCATTTATTAAAAGAAAAATTACTTATCAATCCAATACCTCAGAAACTAATCATCATTATTATTTTTGTGATGCATGAATTATTTAGAAAGAAATTAAAAATGACTTCTAAATTATTTTAAGTTTTATTCTTAAACAAATTAAAAACTGAAATGGGAACAATTTAAAACTACAAGATAATGTATCCCACAAAATAAAGGATCAGATATAACTAAATTTATCATATAAAATAAATATTACATTTAGAATTCAAGTCTCATTTAGGTGAACTAACTCTAAGCTCACCAAATTTATATTTTGGATTTAAGTTCTTGCACTTTGTTTGGGTTCTAGTTTACTTAAATTTAATTTTCACATGAACCATTAAAATTTTCCTAACTGATTTGACCTAATAATATTTGTGGTTAGATCTAAAATTTTGGAGTTCCAATTTGATAAACTAATTAATGGGTCTCATTAAGTCACAATTGGGTATTTTGTTGGTTGGGGTTGGCATATTAGTCCTAACTTAAATCGATGTAGGAAGAGATAATTAAACATAGAATTAAGTATTTACCTAGTATTAGTATGTATAGACTCCAAAGCATAAGACAACTTGAATAAACATTTGAATTAGAACTAAAACAAACTCAAATTAAAACCAGGACTTAGAGCTAGCTAGCTATTGTAAACCATTGATGGGCCGGTTTGTCAGACCATGGTGCAGCATTAAATGTGTTGTTGACATGGGTGCTGAAGATGTGTTGCTACTTGGTGACACTAGGTCAACAGTGTCTATCAAATCTTGTGGGTGTTAAATGGCAGCAGCTTGGTCTAATTTTATTTCATTGTCAAAGTGGTGCCAAGTCAAGCTCTAAAAAAAGTTTATGGAGTTTTTTATTGGAAAGCAATGTATTTATAAAGATATATTTTGATTAATTTATTACTTTTAAGCATATTTTAAATGCAACATAATTGTTTTATGTTCCAGCTAATAGTAATTTTGCCTACTAGTAGTTTTGTTTGTCTTCTATAATATATACTCAGTGACATCCATGGTCTATAAGATCCATCTATACTCTTAGTTCGCATGGTGGAAATTATTCAATATAATTTTAGAGTTAACATTATGACACAATAAATAAATTATAAACATACCAAATCTCAAAATACTTACGCTTTTCTTGTTTTAAATTTCTTCGCACTATTGTGGATTTTTAAACTTAAATATCCCCTCGATCTTTTATCACACCCAAACTTGTATCATATTTATTGACAAAGCCCTTTTTGAAATAATTATTAAGAAATCAATTTCTTCCAACATTTCAAAAACTTTTAAAATATATTGCTGCATGTGTTTCCAATAAATTCAGGAATTGTATGTGAACAAAGTATTTGCAAGAAACATGATTTAATAAGAAAACTTCATGCAAAATATGTGATTACTATTTATATATTAAATTTATTTCATTAGAGCATATGGGTTGCATGACTTATAAAGAAATTAAATTAATGATGAAATTATTTGAAAGGATGCTTGGGGACAAACATTAAACTAGAGGAAAAGTAATATATCACATCCCTTATCAAAGATCATAAGCCAAGGGTTGTGGCAACTATCTTATATGGCATACTTAAAGAACTCTACCTACAAGCATGCGAGGTATTTTATTATGATATTATAAAACAAACTACGAAATAAATTCAAATAGTTAACGTTCAAATATTAGTTTAACTAACTAAAGCATAATTAAATATCTTACAAAATAATATTCTAAAGTCTTGTATCAGCTTTAACAAAACCTAATCTAAAATAAGGACATCAAAATTCATTTTTAATCAATCGCCCATAATTAATCCCTAAGTCAAACTAGTTCTCTGAAGCTATAAAAATAGTAACATATAGAATAATAAGTTAAATGCTAGTAAATAATGAACACTTTAGTTAGATAAATTAAGCAATAATAATATACTAATAAATAAGCATGTAGAGTACATTAATTTAAAATCAAACCTAAGTATATATCTATCAAATAGCATGCATGTGAATCCCATCATTTTAAACTTATAATATATTTATAAATCATTTTTTTTTCAAAACATCAAGTTCATCTCACAGCCATGAAGTATGATGCACTTATACGTTATGGTTTGATTAGTAATAAGCTAAGAATAGTCAAAGTGCCAACATATGATCTCTATTGACAGAGTATCAATATTTCTTTATTTTAGATGAATAAATTCTTGCACTTTTTGTTCCTCACACTCGAGGAAGTATTTATCATAAAATGCTTCTTAAAAACTTTTCCAAGTTGTTCCAAATCTTATTCAATTTTATGTTCTAATATCTGCTACCAATTGAATGTCTCATCTTAAACATGTACGTGTTGGGATTTGGCACCTCGAATTTGACCCACAGCAGTGAGAATCCAGATGCGAAGAAGCTCAACTTGAAGAAGACATCGCGAGGAGTCTGAAGATGTGATTTTTAGTGGGCCCCACAACACACATCAAGTGGGGCCTGCAGGCTGGCCTACAGGCCCGAGGGTGCAAGGCCCAGGCATGCACAAATGCCTACGACCCAGCACGAGTGCAGCCCAATGTGGGCACACGGGTGCAGGGCCTAGGCAAGCATGCCCACGGGCGCCCCCAGCACGGCGCGAGGGCACAGGCCTGCGGTGTAATGTGGTCGATGGTGAACCGTGTAGGATTTCTTGTTGAGAGATGTTTGTGTATGAGAGTTGAGAGTGGATGCTTTCCTCTTGTACTTGTTTCTTTCTCATAGTGAAGCTTATATGCCCCGTGGAGGTAGAACTTGGGCTGATCTACGTACTTGATTGTGTTCTCATTTTATTTCTTTTTCTTTCTGCTGCAACAATTGGCAAGAGAGTGCAACAAGTGTACTAGATTCTCCAACAAGTGGTATCAAAGATGGTTGGTACCAGAGCACACGGTTGTCCAGATTGTAGTGGTGGTGATAAAAATGAAGATAGAGAAGACATATGCAATCAAGACAAGATCAACTACGAAGGGTTGATCTATGTTCTCATATATAAGGAGGAGCCATCTACAATGAAAGATGCCATAGGAGCCCAATATAAGGTGGAGCTCCAAGCAAAGGTGGATCGGGCATGAGACGGGAGGCTCGGGAGGATGATACGCAATATCGTCAGAGGCTACCCCGAGCAAGTCTCAGGTCATATAGGGTTGGAGATGGGATCGAGCGGCCTAACTCAACTCTCATATTTGTCCATCCATGAGTAGCAGTCGTTCACCTCAGGGCATGGGAGCGAGATCATCCACAAGCTCTCAAGTTAGGTGAAGGCCGAATATCGAGTCGAAGTAAAGATTGTTAAGATTTGGCACCTCGAATTTGATCTATAGTAGTGAAAATCCAGATGCGGAGAAGCCAGCTCGAAGAGCACGTCGCAAAGAACCCAGAGATGCAATTTTTACTGGGGCTGTAGTGCACTGCCAAGTGGGGCCCATAGGCATGCGGGTGTGCGGCCCAGCGCTCACGGATGCCCGCAGCCCAGCACGGGCATGCAGGCAGATGGCCCAAGCGGGTGTGCATGCGGGGCGGCCCAGCACGGGTGCGAGGGTGCAGGCCAGTTGTGTAATGCGGTCCATGATGGACCACATGGGATTTAACGATCCACGCATTGTCATGGACCGACAGTGTGGTTCATGCACGGTTCAGGGTGTTTCATGCCTGTTTCTCATAGTTTGTGAGCTATCTGTGGACCGATCTAATCTATTTCCCAAATATCGCAATCTATAGGGAGTGTTTGCACAATCTAGTGGCCAGGAGATCTTGCAGGCGCGATCAAATGGCGGTTAGGTTTTTTGGATTGATCAGAACTCTGGATTTGATTAGGAGACAGATTTGAGATCTTTAAAAGGCCCAAAGCAGTCTAGGGGATCTGGGTGCAGTCGAGAAGGGCATCAGGTAGCAGCTGTGGTGGGACATTAATAGCAGAGGCTGAGCGGCTTGGCATAAGTAGCCAACAGACCAATTGAGAACGGGTTGGCGTGAGTAGCAGGCAGACCAACCAAGAGTATCCTCGAACAACTGTGTGAGTGGCCGTGAGGCATGATGTAGCAGCTTGGATCACAGGAAGCATCCAAGGGCATCAAGGACTCTGGCACTAGCAGGTCCGTGAGAGGGTCTCCTTAAGAGATTTTGTGAGAGCTTTTGTGAGAGTGAATGCTTCTTATTGAGAGAAGTTTGTATATGAGAGTTGTGAGTGGGTGTTCTCCTCTTGTACTTATTTTTTTCTCATAGTGAAGCTTGCATGCTCCGTGGAGGTAGCACTTGGACTGATCCACATATTTGATTGTATTCTCATTTTATTTCTACTTTCTTTCTGCTGCAATAATTGACGAGAGGGCCACAACAAGTGGTACCAGATCCTCCAATAGTATGATGTATAAAGGATCTCATTATCAAGGCATCTTTGAACAACAAATACTTTCTCCATCTATATAAGCTAATTTTCAACTTTCAAAAGTTCTATAGTCCCCTTAAAAGTATATAGAGCCAGCTTCTTAATCTCTACTGTGTTACTTTGCTACTTTTGCAGCTCCCCACATCCTCATGGTTGTTATGTTTGCATCTGATCTTGCACTTGCAATTATTACAATAATTGTTTCTGTAATTGCTGCTGCATTTGTATCAATCCAACTTATATATGCATTAGTTGTGCCATATTAAGTTTCAATTACTCTATCTCATAGTTTCTAGTAGGATTAGTGACTCCGTGATGTTGAGAAGTGACACTAATCTACTATGTAGTATCACCAATTTGCTGATTTGATGCCTTTCTAGTAGTATTTTTGACCACCCTTTTCATCCAATGTGGAGGCATCTTAACCTTGAACAAACAATGAGTAGATAAATCCAACTAATCTCAAGATTCTCTTTCAAAATCTAATATTTAAAATTATATTTTTATCAAAATTTAACTATAATTATTTTAAAAATAAATGATCCTAAGTCCCAACACCCTCATAAGGTTGGCCATGCGATAGTGCCCAACATCCAGATTGATTCGATCTGGGACATCCTATTAATCAACTATAAATTAAGAGTCATACTATAATGCAAGGATACAATTGCTAGTAAAATCTAGTGATGCTGGCCCCACCAAGGTGGGGGTCGACATGTTGTCTAGCATACATAAGTTAGAGCCCCTTTACGAGGGTCTATCTTAGCCATTGAAGGAAGATCTTAACTAGATTAAACAATCTAGAGAGACAATGGAGAGAGAAGCAATCTATAGAGAAACTTGAGAGAGAAAGTTGGGGAAGAGAGAGAAAAGAGAGAAGAGAGAGAAAAATAAACTTTCCCTTTCTTTTTTTATTTTTTTTTATTTTCTTTCCTTCTTTTTTTCTCTTTTTAGTATACTTTCTAGGTGAAAAAGGGACTTACCGAATCACCCTTTTCTCAAAATAGGGGAGCCCTTGGTTGGTGGTGATTGTGGCCAACAAGGTAGGCACACCAATGTAGCTAGGGGTTCCCAGACTAGTTTTCAGTGACAACAACATTTAAAAAATAAATAAAATTCAAGAAAATTTTTTTTAAGAAATTCCTGCAATAATTGGCTGGAATCTGAGCTCCATGGACTAGAAAGTGTGGGATTAAAGGATTGAGGGATCATTCCTCTTTTTTGGTGGTGTTTGGGCTGTGATTTTGGTGGGCACGGTGAAAGGTGTCTAGAAGAAGAAGAAAGAAAAGAGGAAGAGAGAAGGAAGGGGAAGAGATGGTGGAGGAGTATTGTGGAGGGAAAGAGGTTCATTTTTATAGAGGAGCTTTAGGGTTCTGGTGGCCTTAGGATGTCAGCTCCAATCTAGACTCATCAAAAAAAAAAAACCTCTCAATGGTGGTCTTTTTCTTCTTTTCCTCTTTCCTTTTCCTTTATTTTGGGCTATTTTTGGCATTTGGGCCAATCAAGTGGACCAAGTCCCACTTCTAATCAGCCTGGGCAATCATGTTCTTCCTCATAAAAAAATTCATCCCCAAAATTTTTTGCCGAAGTCTTTAAAAATTTAGAGTTAGTGCCTTAAGTCATCTTCAAATTTTAAGAACAAGTCTTTCATTGAATTATTGCTCTGATTAGCTTTAAATAATTCAAACCACTACATTTCCGATGCATGCTCTGATTTAAATCTACCAACACACCTATGTCAAATCTATATTTCTAAATTATGTCATAATTAGCATAAATTATCATCCTAATATCCTCAGTATCTATCCATCTAGACTTATCTTATATCTGATTCTGTGTATCATAATTTATTCACTTATGCTCTGATATTATATTAATTATCATGTTCCTGACTCGAGATCATGAACTAGAGGGCATGGCAACCACTACATATTTATAGTGAACTCTCTCCATAAATATATAAGGCATCTCATCAAAATATAATAAAGCAAATAGTGGAATAAATTGAAATAATTAATGTTCAAGCTTGAATTTAAATAACAAAATCAAAATCAAATGTCTTAAAAAAATATTCTAAAGTCTTTTATCAACTTTTAGTAGAACATAATATAAAATAAAGATATTAAAATTTTATTTCTAATCGCTTTCCCATAATGAATTGCTAAGTCTCACTGGTTCTTTGAATATATAAAAATAATAAAATATAAAATAATAAGCTAGACAATCCAATAAGTCAAAATCATTTTAGCTAAATAAATTAAGCAATAATAAGTATGCATAATATATTAATTCAAAATCAAATGTAAATATGCCGCACTATCTAAACAATATCCATGCAAAACCCATCTTTTCAAAATTCATAATACATCCATAAATTGATTTCTTTTAAAAATTCATATCCATCTTAATATCCATAAACTATAATCATACTTATATCATATGGCTGGGCTAGATAATGAGCTCAGAATAGTTAAAGCATCAATGTGTAATCTCCATTAACACAATATTGATATGCCAAGATATGATCTTCACTGGTAGGATATCGATATGCTAACATACAACTCGTACTAGTAGGATATCGATATATCAATATATAACTTTATCGATAGGGTGTCAATATAGCAGTGCATAACCCTCACTAACTAGGCATCAATGTAATAGTGTATATCTCCATTATCAGGGTATCGATATACTAGTGCATAAGTCTCACTGGCAGAATATCGATACATAGTTAGGTTGCAAGTAAAAATACCTCATGAATTAAAGTACCTTTTCTATAAAATTAATTTCATATTACAAATCGAATAATATGCAAAATCATCTGGAATTGAAATCAATCGATCATAATTCAAAATAGAATCGATACCTTCAAGCATGCATCAAATAGTATTCTATAATAAGATAAATTCAATGAATAAATATTATACTCATATTCATGAATCACAAATAATATAATAAAAAATTTAATGATATAAATAACATATAATTTATTGATAAATTTAGAAAAAAAATTATATTACTAATCGTGTGAGTAGAGTCCACCAATAATTCCAATTAATTTTGAGAATTTCTCTCAACCTGTCACCATTGCATCGAAAGTCTATGCATCTTGTTATGTAAAAGAATAGACTCTTTCTTAGATCTGAGGTATCTTCTCGAGCGAGAATTGGTCATTATTAGAGTCCGCGATACATTATCATGAAAAACAAAAGAGTTTTATCAAAAGAAGATTAGGTTAGCACATTGGTGTACTAGAAATGAAAAGCTATTGGATGGTAATCGACTTAAATATTAATTAAACAAACTCAAGGGCCAACTCAACATTCAGCTGGTAAAAGGATGACCTCCGACCATAGTTTCAATATGTAATGTGACAGTCTACAGGCTGGATTCCCAGGAAATTTGAAGATTGAATCATCATTTATTTCTCCAAGAAATTTATCATCTAGTTACTTTGAACTCATGTCATTCTGTAATTCAATTTTAAGCTAGGTGGCTAGTATGATATTCATTGTGTTTTCTTATCCTATATATATATATATATAAATGGAACTCATGGAGTTTGTGGTTAGAATCTTGTATTATGGCGGTTATTTTTGGTGAGAATCCTACATGCAGGTGTAGGAGTGCCTAACACCTCAATCCGTCCTCATGCTACATTTCTCACTATCATTTCACGGACATAAATCAACTTATGAAGTCAATATATTCCATCAAAAAAATGCAATATTTACTAGTTCCATCTCAGAAAATAACATCTGAGTGGTTACTCTACCAGAACCAATTTTCTTTTAGATGCTAAACCTGAATTATAGAAGTTAGTGGCAAAAGATTATGGTATGGAAGCACGCTAATGAGTCTCAAGAAGATTGCCATAGCTTTGTACAGTCCCTTGGAATCTAAAAAGAAGACACCACGAAAATAAGCAGAAAAATATAACGGATGTTGGGTAATTTTTCGCAGGGTGCAATTTTTCACATGGTAAAGGCATGTCCACTCACCTCATACTCCAACCCCTTAGTAATGTACCTCATCATCCATCAATCAACTCAAAGAGCTTAGGTCCACCTTCTCTACACACGCTCAGTAGGCAAAGCAGCGACAACATCAACAGTCAAACTTTTACCAGTTGGCAACGCAGCATCAACATCCACAATCTCATAAACCTTAAACCATGGATCAACATGAACCAGCTCGGACCAGCAAGCATTGGCCCGTAACCTTCTGCACTTCATGTTAAAGAGGTTCAACAGAGAAATCCACACACCTGTAACCCTTGTCTGGCATTTTCTCAAGGTACCAGCAGCAGTCTTGAACATTAGTGCTACTGAACACCTGTAACCAGTGTTATCATCTTTTTTTTTTCTACAACATGCTTCACATGTTTTTTGTTGTGCGGTTGCAAGCATCGTTATGAAAGCTAATTAAGAATAATGAGGTGTAGCTTGGAGCTTTCCATCTCCTTATCATTGTAACCATCATTGCTAGACGGATGGCTTCTTGGTCTAATTTGTTAGAATAGAAATCCAGAATCAAACTTCTGTTTCCGGTCCATATCAGCATTTCTAGCGTATGGTTTTTCTTTCTTTTAACTCCCTATGAAAGTACAGCTGGTCCTGTAGATCCTTTTTTTTTTTTTTCTTTTTTGGATAAGAAGTAGATCCTTTTCTTTACTGTCCTACTTTAATGAAGTCCAAGATTAGATCATCTAGTATTCCCCTTTCCCTGACTTGCCAGGGCACAACCCCTGCTTTGAAACTAAAAACTTCATTGCTTCTATAAATCATGTACTAAGGTTGCTTCACAATACTAGTTATGGTTCACCCATTTCTAGTCACCCTAGAGGACGTGACATGCATGCTGTCTTAAACTTACATGCTTGATAAATTTCATGCTCTTTTGCCATAGTTAATTCAGTTATTATAACAGCCATATACATACGCTGCTGAAAGTAACATGGTCCGTGAGTGGGAATGGTACTGCTTTGCTTCACATTTTTCACACCAGAAGATAACTTTAATGTTCTTTGAGCGCATTTTGTCTGCGACTACATTCTGTATCAACTTAACTGGTTGGCTGAATTCTTGCAAACTCTACCTGCCCTATCCTTGACTGGCAATTGTATAATATGCAGCTTGTGGGGGGTGATGCTCATTGGAATCTGCATGGAGAAAGATTCTGATGTTCAAATCTGCTGCATAGTGATTGAAGTTGAGTTTAACGTGCAGGTGGTAACAAACCCAAGTGAGTTGTGGGTTGCAGCTGTAAAAGCTGCTTTACGGTCAAATAAGTTCTACACTCCGGGACAAGCTGCTTCTCTGATGCCTTCTACATGTTGCGGCTGCTATTGATGATAACAGTATATTGAATTAAGTCAGAATCATACACCTATTCATTTTTGTAACACTTGATCTTGTTAACCGCAAAATTATTATCCACAATGATGAAAATGGATCCGTGGTGTTGCCTAATCTTATTCCATGATAATTTTTGAGGGACATCAGATTTATGTGATTCTCAAATGAATCAACAAAAACATAAAAATGGTGATGGCTTAGATTCTCACAAACCTCGGTTTCATCCACAATCCCATGAGATTTCCTTGGCCCATATTCTTCAGATCAGCCAAACTCATCCTTACGAAATTCTGCAAGATAAACATCATGATCTGGTCGTTTGGGTAGTAAAGTTAAGTGCAGGATGCATTTCCAATAAACAATTAAAAAAATTAATTAATTAATTATAAAAAAAAATCTCTCCCTTCTCTCCCAACAGTGGTCCAGGAGAGGGCTTCATCCATCTCGGAGGCGAACGACTGGCATTGTCCCGAAAATTTGAGCACTCATGCTTAGTGCCAAAAAGATACAATAGCCGTCCATTTATGATATATCCCTTTATGACATCCCAATTCTGCTTTAACCGAAGCTAAGATTAACGCCCACAACAAATCTAAATACACCGCTTCATCCAATTAATCCATATAATTATTATAGATCGATTTTTTTATTTTAAAATTTTATATGATAAAAATATTAATTTTTAAAAAAATTATAATATTTTATGACATCATACATTTATAATATAAAATATTTTCATCATTTAAAATTTTTAAATAAAAAAATTAATATTATATACATATTAAAAAATTAAATAAAAATATATTTTCATATTATAATATCTTAAATTATGACATCTTCCGTTATATTATGTCATAAAATACCATAATTTTTTTTAAAATATAAAAATATTTTTATTATATAAAATTTTTAAATGATAAAATTTAATCATCAAACATTAAATACGTATTGAAAAAAATGACGACTGATTTACCAAATTTTCTATACCACCGATGATGTGCATTGGACGCCGAGCCTTGGCCTTACAATCACCTAAAGCACAGGCATGCCACCATGATCTCTCACTGCCACAGGCTAAAACTCACCCCTAAAACCAGTAACTCTGCATGCTGCCACTACCAAACGGACCCTTCTCTCCCCGGGAGCCAGATTCTAACATACCATTTCACCTTATAAAAGCAACTTAAAACTCTAGCCCTCACTATTCAGGCCATTAACCGATTCTGCCTCGGCTACAAGCTTCACCATTCACCAACCAAGCATAAGCATGGACAAGCTTCACTCTTCACCAACCAAGCATAAGCATAAGCATAGGCTCACAGGAGGCAGCCAAAGAGGGATTAACCAAATTGATGTCATGTTTGCGGTTATTACAAATGGTGTACCAAGGGTAGCCCCCCTGCAGAAAGTATTGGCAATCTAAGATGCACAATGATCAGAAATCACAATCAAGATGAATTCTTTCACTCCTTGAATCAAAACCAATGAACATGAACTGAAATTCATAATAATGCATTCCATCAGAAGTTCTAAGAGATCTCAAACAACAAAATCTCCTTAACGCCATAAGAAGCAAAACTTTGGATTAAGAGCTCACAGATGTTGCCAACAAGACCCGAACAAATAAAATGACAACCAAGTATTCCCTACAACTGTCTCACAGGTTACCAGCCAAGCTAAAAACTACTTAAAATACTCGATACGGCTTACCCATGGTGCTCTTCAGGTACAAGCACCTCACCTGTAATCATGCAGGGTGGAATGAGAGACGTTAGAAGTCCATACATTAAACGCATATAAGACAATGTTGTCATACAATAATAACATACACAGAATAAATGCTTATAAAGAACCAAATTGATGAAGAAAATCCTAAAGAAGGTTGTGATAGCTGCACCATCCAGATAGCATACCCTGGGCTACAGATACGAAGGTCTGCACTCTAGGGTACACATTACTGGATCTTGCCCTCATCAAGGCTGGCAGGCTAGTGGTTCATCCATACAGCGAAAGCTAGACGTGAATGTACAAGAAAAAGGCTATCAAATTTATTGACATCAAGATGTTCAAGAAATACAGCACTTCTAAATGGTTTCTTGGTTATCTAATTCAAATTATAGCAAAAGCTTAAGCTAAACAACTCTAAAGGTCTGTTTGGCTCCGCTTTAAACATATGCTTTTCCAACTTTTAAAGAAAAAATAACTTTTTCAAAAAACTGTTTATACAAGAAAATAAAGACATGAAAGAAATTTAAGAGAAGCATGAACACCTAGCATCTGTCTTCTCCTCTTTTAATAATGTGAAAGCAACATGAAACAAATCATAATATTCAACCAACTCTAAATCCAGGTGCAGTAAAACATCCTAGAAATTGTAGATCTAGGTATCTCTTCAGTTCTTTGTATAAAGTCCTACAGTTTACATAAAGGAGAAACTAACTCAAAAATTCAGAATGTGTAATACTTTTTACATGGCATTAACAAGTCGGTAGATTTTTCTGCATGAGGATGGCAAGGGTGATATTCTACATCTATTTCAAACGAAGGTTGAAAAAGAAGACATGCAAAAAGTAAACAATCAAGCAGCATGGAAATCAACAAAGATATGATAGGGAGAACCCACATTTTGCCAATTCTTCTTCAACAATGACACAAGAAAGTTAACGCTAAGTTGCACATTCTGAAAGATCTGCTTCTCCTCCATTGCACAATTACCCACAGCAACACCCATGCACAAAACTTTCTTGAGCTGAAATTTCACCATTGCTTTTGTCTCATTAACTTTTGACTCCAGGGATTCCTGATGAGTCACCAATGTGGGAAACTTCCCTGCATGATAAAATGTCAAGAAAGTACATGACAAACAAACAAGTCCTAAGTTCATAATGCACAGTATGTTAATATATAAGAGACTGCAAAATAAAAGGAAAGGGTCAACTACTTTTTCCATGCTTCAGGTGACTAGAGAAAAGTGGTACTTAAGATTTTAAAGAACTGATCATATTTTACAAATGAATATGTGAAAAAGCATGAAGTTGATATGGTAAACTACATGATCATAGTCTTTGATATGGCAGTATAGGGGGTGCAAATGAACCGAGCTGCTCATGCAGTCAGCTCATTTGAGCTCAGCTCAACTAGGAATGAGCTGAGATCAAACACATTTCAGGGCTTAGTTCATAAATAATCTAAGCTGAACATGGGGCTTTTTCAAATACAATGGACAAGCCTGGCTTGGCTTGACTAAAGCTCCACTTGAAGCTTAGCCAAGCTGAGCTCGAGCAAGTTCTGTTGAGCCCAGCCCAAGTTCAAGACAAGCTCAAGTGGCTTGTTTATAGACCAAGCAAAGCCTGAGCAGCCTGGTACTCAGCTTGCCTACTCAGGCTCGGCTGGGCTCATTTGCACGACTACAGAGGTACGATAACCAAGTTCAGTGTGTGGTAAAGATCTTTATTTACCGGCACAACGGAATTGACTTCTGATATTAAATTGTACATGAAGTCTGATACTTCTCATGCCTCCTTTTTTCCATTTCATCCTGGGATAGGACTAAGAAGGATTTGCCAACTGAATTTTATATATTGAGTGCACACAAATTCAGTGGCCAGAGTGAGATATGGGCCCACCCAACAGATTCTCATAGAAAAGGATCTATAAATTGGAGACAATATTATATATATCAATGGCAGTGGTGCTCAAACAACACAATATTTTTGATCCTTTTCTCCCATATTTTTGGTATAACCAAAAGTTATCTTTCACATAATTTAGTGTCATAAATTTATCTTCTAAAGGATGGAGCAAATTTGAAGTTCACAAGAATTAGAAGAAAACAAGGGGGAAAAAACTACTTCCTGTGCAATTCATGCAATTTTTAGGCATCAGCATTCAATGTCAACCCATGTCAAACTACTTCCAAGAAAACTCTTAAGAAATAATGAAAATGCTTGCCTGCTTTGTTGAGACCAGGACCAAGAAGACGAGGAATCTGCTTAATGATTGCTTCTGATGCTAGGAAAGCATGGTACTTCTTAGCAAGCTTTTTGACCAGCTTCTTGTTTTTGTTCATCTTTTTTAGTGCTTCAACATCCATATAGTCAAGCCCTATTTTCTCTGCCTGCAGAAGACATAATCAAGCAGCAGCTCAATATTTTGTCATTGTTGCAAGCCGAAGTCAATGAAAACATGAGCATCTAGATGTTTTTGCTCTTTGGCACATTGGAAAAACACATATAATGCAGATCTAGTTTACAAGTCACAGTGAATGCAGATCAAGTTTGCAAGTCAGGGATAAAACCAGAAAAAAAGATTTACCACCGAGAATAGTTGATTAATGAATGGAAATACATTAATCAAAATTCACAAGGGGGCAGCTACATTAAAAATTTAAAATGATTTCCTTTTAACATCCAGTAACTAAATGATTCTATAAATTTATGCATATATGCATTTAACATAGCTCACCTCCTCAACATGTTGAGCATCACCAAGCATGCAGACCTTCATTTTTGGACGAGGGATATGAGGTAACTTCACAGATCCACTGAAGCGCTTGTCCTTTTGGGGGTCATAGTTCTTCAGACCAATCTGCAGCTCGATGGTTTCAGTAAAATTGCGCTTCTTCTCCCGAGAATCATTTGTCAGCTGAGAGATTGCTTCCCTCAAAACGTCACTCTGCAACTTGCTATAGAATAGTATTTAAAAAAAAAAAAGGATAGTCAGATTGCATATTTCATTATTTTCAGCTCAGAAAATTCCGAAAGCTAGAGTAAGATCATTCCATAATCATTATGAATTATTGAGGTAATAAACCAACCATACAAGTCTAATACACCGAATATTATATAATAAAGAAATAAGAGAAATTTTATAAAACAACAATGAGAACACAATGCTGCATGGCTTAGAAAGTAGAGGAATAAAAGAGGGTCTTTGGTACGGCCAGTGATAAAAGAAATGGGTATACAGACAAAACAAATGTCTTGATTATCGTTGATGGTATAGGAAATGTAAGACATGATCTACAGAAAATATTGCATCATCATTTAACCATACATGCAACAATATGCACCGGTAACATAACTGTTGAAACTAAGATCCATAAACTGCCTCAAAACTAACAAACTTCTTGCACTATATCATCATGAAAACACCAAAAATAGAAAAAGAACTATGTCCCATCTGATTCTCTACCAGGTAATAATTTAAAAAATAAAGAATCCAACTTGCCTAAATCCATCTGACTTAAAAAATTATAATGTTAAAATTGGCTAAAACCAGACATTGAAACTAAATAGATCAAAAAAATAAAAAAAAACAATGAAGTAAAGAGCTCCTGTTATGAAAATTAACAGAAGATCGACAAAATACTGCCTTTCATGCTGAAAACAGAGGGTAGAATTACATTGTATCAAAAAAAAAAAAAAGAACTATAAACAATCAAGTAAAGAGCTCCAGTTGCGAAAATGAACAAATGTGCGAC
The DNA here is from genome assembly GCF_000442705.2 of Elaeis guineensis. NCBI lineage: Eukaryota > Viridiplantae > Streptophyta > Magnoliopsida > Arecales > Arecaceae > Elaeis > Elaeis guineensis. The sequence goes on from NC_025999.2 coordinate 26,645,876, forward strand.
CAAACACTGTAAGTGATTATCATATACATTAATGGTCAGGTAGAACATAACAACGACTTAGCACGCATTAAAATCTTGGCATTCATCAAAAAGGAAATATTGTTTTAAAAAAAAGGCACATCTTTCAAAAGACAAGAAAAATAAAAACAAAAAAAAAGAACTAAAAGATAAATGGATGGAAAACATATAGTGACAAAAGGTGAGTGTATAAAAATAAATCTCAAGAACCAATACCTCATTGTTCTGGTGGATTTCTCCTGCTTTCACTTCGACGCTCCTTCCTTCAAACAAAAGAGATCAGATCGTTAGAGACCGGAGAAAAAACCTCCATCACAAACAAATCTGCGAGCAAATAAACTTCAGAAAACGGATCAATGAAGAAAAATCACCGGCTTGATATTAAGATCACTAAAGATCCAGTTGAGAATAAAAGAAAAAAACGAAGCTAAAAGGAAGAGAAGCCATCGGATTGGAGGAAAGAATACAACTACTAGGGCTTCTACATTCGAGGACGACAAGAAACAAAAGGAATTGGTCGCGATGGGAAGGGAAGGCAGAGGGAGAAATAGACTTACCAAGAGCTCGGAGAGAGAGGAGAAGGCGGCGGGAGAAGTGAAACCCTGGAAAAGCGAGACGCACTCCTCCTTTTATATAGTAGGGTTTGTGAGGAAATCCAACGATCATCCTCATGCGAAGGAGAGCCGTTTGTTGCCGTGAGGCCCAATCATAGCCGTTGGATTTGGGTTTCTTGGATGTGAATTGACCGGGTGCGAGCCCATGGTTAGCGAATGGACGATGCGTTGTTGCGCCTGGCCTCAGCAACTTTGGAGTTTGAACGCAAGCGGATAGACTAATCGTTTCCTCGGTGCTGACGAGAGTATTTTGCATATCTTTTTCTGAAATCAATACAATCTACACAATAACATTAGAGAACAAATCGAAGCTCTTCTGAAGTCACAAGCATTATAGATTCATGACGCCATATGCCTAGAATACGAAGTTCTTTGTGTTCTGCATCCAATAGCACAGTTAATTTCTTTTACGATTGGACCGTCCTCACATAAAAAATATATAAAAAATTACAATAAATTTTATTTTGGATTGGATTCACATTGCGGCTGCTTCAAAATCTAAAAATAACAATTTAAAAAAAATGCAGCGGCCTTACCTTAATTAACTTGGTATTAAAAAATAAAAAAAAAGACATTGTTTCCATACATTTGCCAAGCTACAGCACCTACCATGACATTAATTGTATGATGGAACTTGAAAAAATAGAATAATCTCCAGATAATCTTTCATTTATAGATTCAAAAAGAATGATGTTTTGCAAATGTTAGATAAGATTTGGACAGAAGATCGATTGAGGTGATTGCTCAATTGGATAGGTAGATCGATGGAAAGGACTGTTCAATTAGAGAGCAGAAGATAAGATATGATGGAGGATGGCCATAGAAGGAGGATGGGGATAAATATCTCTCGCTATTGGGCAACATATGCGGGTGAAGCAGGATATTCAAATGAGGTTTTTCACTGTAGGCAAATTTTTTTTTTTTGTATATTTTTTTTGTTTTGTTCTCATCAGACTGTATGGGATGGTTGCTACAGGTGTGCTGCAACCGTCTCTTCCCCATACTGCATCATCTGAGGAAGGATAAGCTCTGGTCCAAATTAAGGTATCGTTCTTCAGTCCTTTCTCTATCAGAGCTATGAGGGATTGCTGTATTCTTTGGCAGCCTTCCTCCTCCCATGCTTCATCATGTGTGAGATATGGTTATTATGATTAACGTGGTTGCAGGACCACCACTGATCATGGTTTGGAAAGGTTGCAGCAGCCTTGATTTTTGAGATCACGGTGCACGATGGAAGGGTGGGATTGAAAAAAGGAGAGAAGTGAAGGATCGAGATGGTTGCTGAGCTCCACCACCCTTGGTCCCTTTTTTTTTAAATCTTTGATTTTTCAAAAAAAAAGTTCCTAGCTTTCGATCCAAAGAAATGAGCTTCAGATTTGGATTGGGGCATATGGGTTTCGGCTTTAATAACGAACTAAAGGGTTGGATCCGAAGGATCCGGTCACCAAATAACAGACCAAACGGGTTTGGGCTATCAGATGATAGGTTATTTGGGTTTTGAATTGGGCTGAGTTGGAATAGATTTTTGGTTCGGTTTTCTCGGGTTGGGTTAGCCTGGGTGGTTGATTTCAGTCTAGGTTTCCCAATAGGGTTTGTCCAAGGCTTAGGATCATGGTTGGGTCCCAAAAGGGTTCGTCTAGGGCTTAGGATCATGGTTGGGTCCTTGATCAGCATCAAGCTTTCTTGGCTAAGCTTAATAGTTGGGCTTAGCCTGATTTCCCAATAGGGTCCAGTCTGGACCTAGGGTCAGGGTAGGATCAGGGCATCGGGTTGCATCAGGGAGTCTGGATTAGGGTTATGGCTGGGTTGAGTCAGCTTTTTTCGATGCGATTCGGTCTGGATTTAGGGTCAGGGTTTGGTTTCTGATTGATGTCAGCATTAGGGAGCTTGGGTTAGGGTTAGGGTTAGGGTTTGGCGTACAAAGGTGGTACGACGACGAAGGTAGGGGGCAGTGGGTGGTGAGGGCCGAGGTTAGGGGGATCGGACTGGTGGTCAGCAGCTTGGCCTCCGATGTGGGTAGGGATAAGGGTTTGTTCCACAAGGACGGCAGCGATAGTAGGTTAGGGCTAGAGTTATATTTTGGTGCTAGGATTTCGATGATGGATGTTGGGTCGTCGGAGGGTTAGGGTTGGCATTAGTAGGGTCCAGATTAGGGTTAGGGTTCAGATGGCGATGGCATTTGGGAGGGTTAGGATTAGCATCAGGGTTCGATTAGGGGCCAACATTGGGGTTATGGAGATTGGAATTGCAAAGGAGATGACTGGTAGGAAATGAAGGCAAGAGAGCCGAAAAAAAAAAAGAGAGAGATGTGGTGTTGGATCCAAGACCTGCAGAAGGGGGAAGAGGAACAGGATGATAGAAGGTACTAGAGACAGAGATCGCAGCAATGAGCCGATACCTTTAGGCTCCTCGGTGCATGTCGTCAGCCGATCGAACCGACAGAAAAAGGATGGCATCCAATGAGGGTGAGCTCTCAGGTGTAGATCCAATGGGTGGTCGCAGGGTGACGAAGGGCTTTGGTAGTGGAGCGATGATCGAGGGAAAGGGGGTGAAGGAGGCGGTGGAGTGGATGGGTTGAGAGGCGGCAAAGTGGAAGGATTGAAAGAGAAGATCGGCATCCAATGAGTGATGAGCACTGATTGTGGTTCTGACGGACAATCATGGAGGGTAGGGGGCTGCAATGGTGGGGTGGAGAGGGGAGGGGGGGTAGCGTGTTTGGGGGAGGTGGCGGGATGGGTTGTTTGGGAGATACGGTAAGGTTTTTTAGGGCACACCCGCATCAAGTAATTTATGCATGCGCGATGCATAAAAGAATGCATAGCTCCTTTTCAGGCCTGAGGGACCTTATATAAAAAATATGCAGTTGCAGCATAAAAAAGTTTATGCAGAATGCTGCATGCTTTTGTTTTTTTCATTGAATTTTGCACAAGTATCATCATATCTATTTTATGCAGAAATTATGATAGACGCATATAGCTATATTTTTTTTTTGCTAAAATTTTTTACAGAAAAAAATAACAAGATAAATGCTATGCCATAGTAAATTATTTTGTTTTATTAAAAAAATATTAATATACAATACCCAAAAAAAAAATTGGTGGTCAAAAAAATAAATATGTTTATTACATATTTTTTTTGGGTTGATGCTACCATGAATTCATTAAAATTTTTTTTACAAATTGCTCATTAACATGAATTGAAAAGGGATGGAAAATTTTTTTGATTATACAAAATTGAGGAAAAAATATTAAAAAAATTTTTCGAATCTATATTATCAAGCATTAATTTTTTTACAAAAAATAGACTGCTCATTAACACAAATTATCAATGAAAGTAATTTTTAAAAAAAATGGGAGATTGAATATGCTAATGAAACTTTTTTTTCTAAAGATATAAGCATGAATTGATTAAATTTTTTAAAACAAAGTTCCCATCATGTCTTTTGGTAAAATCTATTTGCTGAAATAAATTAAAAAAAGGACCAGATAAATGGTGAACCATGGTAATTTATTTTTTTAAAAAAATTAACATAACATACAAAAAAAATTGTTAGAAAAAAAAGCTTATTGCATATTTTTTTTCCTTAGATGCTACCATGAATTGATTAAATACTTCAAAAGAAAAACCTCTTTCGTAGAATATATTGGGTGATTAGATTGGGTAGTTGATTGGATTAGGTGGTTGATGTTGCTGAATGTTATTGGAGATGAAAAAAAAAATATTATCTCTTTACCTCACTAGATAGCAGAATATATTTGCTTGGCTTTAAAATTTACTTGATTTGATTGTCTCTGTTTTTTTGGAATTCCAAACATTGATATTCAACCTCTTATCACTGCAGACATGTTTAAAGTCAAAATTTCATCGAAGGTCATCCTCAAGGAGATAACCGATAGATCAGGCATGCACAAACCGATTTATGGATTAGAAATTGCAATGATGGACTGTTCGAAATGTTCATCGAAGTTGTGCTCAAACAAGTGAATGATTCCCCTGAAATCCTTCAAACTTGGGGTCTTTGGATGCATGATTCTAAAAAGTAGAGGAATCTATTGCAGGGTTTGCCATCAATTGTTTACAACAATGGTTCAAATTTGAAGTGAAAGATTTGAACTTTGAAGATAAGGAATATTATCGTTGCATGTACTGACAAATTAACGATGCATATGACCAGTTTGGATATGAGCATAGGTAGCTGCATTGGGAGTACGATTTGTCCGTTGATCGATATAAGAGGTTGCTGGATGACTATAATACCCGATCAAAAGAAGTTGAAAAATATAAGAAAATGTTCCACCCGAATGCTGAATCATCGATGGGTGAAAATAATGTGTAGGACTAGAGGTAGATATCTTAGGAGTGTTTTTGTTGCATGTGTCTGGAACATATATTTCTAGGTTTAGGTATGTTGCAAAGAGATAAATGAAAAATGTTTTGGGAATATTGCAGTGCATAGTTCCTTGCAATGAATGAAAATATTTTGGGGGTATCGAAAATTCTTATGGCTTCGGAGATATGGGAGATAGAAGAGTATCGGAACAGGTTAAAACATTATTTTAGCTTAATAATATATGCAATGAAATAATTAAGCATTTATCATGATTAAAATATTGTTATAAATCTCTGTATAGGATCAAAATGCCCGCTCCACCAATTCAATTCCTAGAGCAAGATCACCATGCTATTATTCATCCACCTGATGAGAGCACAATGAACAAGAAGACAATTGATGAATTATTAAAGTTGGACCACCAAAACTTCCAGGTATGGTATGAATTGATTGAATGAACCAAATATATATATGTATAATACTTTAATTTTTTTTATATTTCTTAGGGCATGAAGTTCATATATAGAGCAACTATAAAAAAAATTGACACATCTTATGGTTGGTGGTATAAAGTATGTCATGGCTATAGGACTGCTATAAAAGTTTACGGTGATAATTTCTGGTGTAACCAATGTAGGAGAAACGATTAGTCTTCGGTACCTTGGTATCCTCATCATATCTTCAAACACATGCTCATTTTGTAAGTATATACAAAATCATGTTGATAAAGTGATGATCCATAAAATCTAAAAAATTATAGGTATAAGCTGAATATTGTTGTCGAAGATAGTACTGGTGCAATAAAATTCATTATTTTTGAAAAATTAGCTTAATAGCTGATTGGAGTCCCTATAGTTAATCTTGCGACCGATGCAAAATCTGATCGATTCACTCTTCCTATGATGATAAAGAAGATTCTTAATGGTGCCTATATTTTTTAAGTCATGTTCGATGCCCATAATTCTAACGAAGGAGACCATAGCTTTAAAGTAACTAGTTTTTTTAGAGTAGAAGAATCTCGACGGAAAGATATACATAAAGGTTCTGCATATGCATCTTCATCTACTACCCAGATTTTTGAGGATCCTCTTCTTACAACACCTCAGAAAGAAATCCATGATGAACTTCCTTCCGACAGCACTCCATCGAAATGGCTATGAAGCACGATCCAGTCATATACTGATTTTTTACGTATTGAATCTTTTTTTCTTTTATGCATAAATTTTTATTGATTGCGTTACAATATATCTACAGAAAGATGTTGATGATCTCACCTTCAAAAAAATTAAAATTGAAGTACTCTAATTTTAATTATTATATATATATATATCCTTTTTCTTGAAAGTGATTTTTTACTTTACTATGAATTATTGCATTCAAAAAAATCTTTGATAACATTTCTATACATTTTTTTTGTAGCTCAATCGAGGAGACCCTTGATGCTGAAGATTGTTGATGTTACTCTTAATAATTGTTCTATATCGATGGAATCTGATCGTCGCCATTAATATCTAATGAGTTACAAATAATTTGATGAACTGTTTGTCATAACATTATATTATACCGATCATTTGATATTTTATTGTAATATGTAGTCAAAAATCTATATAAAGATTCTAGAAAACATAGAGATAATATAATTTCAACTTCAATCTATCACCTAATTAAAATTATTATTTTATTTTATTAAATATTTTTCCATCAATTATTTTTGGCCCACCACGTAGCGCGGTATCTTACTAGTATCCACATGAAGCCATATCATCTTAATCACCATAAATTAAAAATAATAATAATATGACATTAGATGTTATCGATATATGAAATGGAATATGTTATTTAAGTTATGAACCAAGGTTTTAAGGTCAACATTAGGATGTAAATGAGTGAGATCAAGGTTTTCTAGTCTAATTTTATTCTGGCCATTACTTAAACTTGTGATGGATCTTATCAGGGCAATCCATTTCATTCAAGAGGTGTTCGTGAATTTTGCTCAAAAATTAAACTAATCCAAATATCAAAATTTAAACAAGTTGACAAGGTGAAATATGAAAAATACATATTTCTGACCTAACCTAATTGCATCAACCAATCTAGGATTTGTTAAGTGGAAGTCTTATAACCACTGACTAAATTATCAAGCTTAATTCCAGTTGGTCCTTAGTCTAACCTAAGTTGCTTCCCTTATTCATAAGTCTTAAAAATATTATTGATAAATATATTTGATATGTTACCAAAATATAAAGCATAATATCCTAGGTAACTTACTAAGCAAAATCAAATTATAATCCCACATAGTTAAAGGTCAAAAGTATGTAACTAGGTTAGATCAAGCCTATCTACTTCATTGTTATTATCATCATAAGTTAAAAATAGACTTGCTTTCACATATATCAATGCAATTAATTTCATTATAGTGGTTCTCATGACTAACTAAAAATATTTTTATTGAGAAGCAATTTTAACCTAACCGAGTACTTATATGCAGATTTTATCTTGGTTGGTGCTTGAAAATTTAAGGAAACTAGGTAGCTCAAATATGAAGCATACTTGTTCCAAATTCAACCAAATTCACAAACTTGGTGCTTGTTTAAAATTGTCTTTATATCTCCTATCCTCTCCACTTTATTTGCAAATGACATGAAGTCATTTGGTGTATTACATGATAGCTTTATATCTTCCCAAAGGATATCATATTTGGTATTTCCTTATGCAATAGATATTAGTCTAATCTTAAAAAATCTCATATTATTGTTGTTTAAAGGATATTTAGATATTTAATTGAAACTCAAAATGTTAGTCTTTGGTATTAAGTAGTCTTCTATTGATCTAATTAATTATTTATGTGCTGATTTTGCTAGTTGCAAATTACTTCGTAAAAGTATTAGTGAAACTTTTTAATATCTAGATGTTAATTTGATCACATAGTTGAGTAAAAAATAATATAGTTGTATTATCTATAGCTGAAACTGAATATAGTGTTGTTAGAAGTTGTTATGCTCAAATTTTATAGTTCAAACAACAACTAAAAGATTATGGTTTGAAATATAATAAAATTTCTATAAAATATGATAACACTATTAATTCAATCAAGAATTCTATCCAGTATTTTAGAATAAAGTATATAAAAATTAGATATCATTTTATTAGAGAACATGTGATTAATAATAGTGTTGCACTTAAATTTGTTTCTATTGATAATCAACTTGCTGATATCTTTACTAAACTCTTATGTGAAGAAAGATTTTGCATAGTTAGAAGAGAACTTGGATTATATGATATTTCCTACTAATATAGCTAATATATATATGCTATGTATTGAAAGATGTTTGAAATAATTGATACTTGATGTATATGTTTGAATTTGATTTGGATTGAGTTTTTGATCGGTTGATTTTGGTTTAAATAATCTATGCTCTAATTTTGAAGAAAATTTTTTGAAGAATTGATTGAAAATAATTTTTTGAATGGAAAGATTTTTGAAGATTAGCTCCTATGCTGTGGAAGTCGACTCGAATATATCTCTAGTCACCCTCTATTTGGAGTTGACTTGTTTGAGTTTATGAGTTGACCTCAATCTAGAGTCGCCCGATTCATCTAAGAGTCGATCCATGAATGCATTAAAATCCTTATCCTCATGCCCTCTCCTCCGTCTCTTTTGAAACACAGTTCTAATCCTTCCTTTTGAAACTCTACCCCACCATTCCATGTCATGTTCCCTTCCAACCCGTCAATTGGTACTCCTCATTCATTACACCAATAAAGGCTCTCACCAAAAGAATGAAGAAGAAGAGAGATGAGTCAGAAAGTCTGCTAAGAGAGAAAGATCATGAGAAAGACAAGATGACAAAAGAAAATTCATCTCTATCATCTCTTGCTTCATCTATCCTTGAAAAAGTATCCTTCTCAAATCGCATTGTTGCCTCTAGAAGAAATATTGACTTTGTATTCTTTAAGAAGGAGGGATTCACCATTGGAGTGAAGATTTTCAAATATAATTCATTATGCCTCTTTGTGTGAAAAAATATTTTTCTTATTACTTAATTGCTCAAATGTCTTTCTATATATTGAAAATCTTTCATTCACTTAGAGGAGTTTCTTCAAATTGAATACTTTCAAAACTCCTCATATTCTAAGGATTTTATCATCATCAAAAAAAGAAAGATTGTTGATCTAAGAATCGATTTTGATGATGCCAAAACACTTAAGTACTTTTGGTACTGATGAATATTTGATATTATATGTAGGTGAAGATTTTCAAAGCTAATAGGTTGCTCATTCTAATAAAGAAAGCCTAACCTAAACATATTGTTCATCAAGTAAAGTTACTTAAAAATTAAGTTTGATAAATAAAAGAATTACTTCTGGCACACTCTAGCATGGACAATATATCAGAGACTTACTGTGCTTAAGTCGACTTCAACATTTTCTAAAGTTGACCCTAAACCAGAGTTGATTTGAAAATATTGATGAGTCGACCCTACTTCATATCAAGCCGACCCTAATATCCTCCTCAGTCGACCCTACTATTCTAAGAGCCGATCCAACTGAAAACTCAGAATACCAGATGGAGAGCTATATTTTGGAGAATAAGAATTCAAGTCGACTCCAAAGGACCTTGAGTCAATCCTATTGCATCTTGAGCCAACTCCAGAAGTCTCATGAGTTGACCACAAACACGAGCAGATCCCAGATATCCAAGAGTCAATTCTACTGATGTCTCAAAGTAGAAAGATAGAGAGCAGTAAAATTTAAATTCTTCAATTGAAGCTGACTGTAGAGATTTCAAAAGCTGACCCCACTCTTGAGTCAACCCCGGCAAGAAGCCGAGTTGACCCTAGTAAAAGTTGAGTCAACCCTGAAGATTAAGAGCCGACTCTATTGAGTTTTGACAAGATTAGATGGCTAGTTTGTCGATCTTTTTTTAACGGCTATAAACAACTAATTTGGGCTTTCTAATGGTTATTTCAAAATTTCTAGCCTTCCATGAAATTATTTATGGAATTTGGTTTGAAAAAGAGAGAAAGTAGATGAAAACAAAGAGAGATTGACTTTAGAGAATACATTGAAAAACTTTGATGAAATTCTTGAGAAAGCAAGAGCACCAAAAGAAAGTATTCAATAGCTTTTATAATTGAAAAATAAGAGTTTGAGCACATTGACTGAGCATACTTTCTACAAAGAATCTTCTTCACGTTTACTCTAAGGCTTTTATCAAAGCATCAAAGGAGTTCTTCATATTTGAACTGCAACTTCAACTACCTCTATGAGTTTCAAGAGTTTCATTTATTATGCTTTGAATTTATTATATCTTATAATTGATGATTGTAATAAGTTTCTTGAGATAGGAAACTTAGGATGTAAGGATGGCAATGGGTTGGGTTGATCAATATCTATACCTGCCCCACCATGAAAAAGGTCATACTCATACCCAACCCATACCCATCTCGAGTTGGGTTGGATCGGATAAAATTAAAGATATGGATAAGATCAAGTAGGGTTGGGTATACCTGCCTCACCTCGAATCGGGTCGGGTTGGATATACTACCTGTGTATAAAAATATCTAGTTGACAAAAAGATGGTGGCTTAACATAGTACCCATGCATAGACACATAAAAGTAAATTTAGAGCATATTAATAATAGCAGGGAAGTCATAAATGAAGCCCAAGAAGATGGTATTAAGAAATTCTATTCAATTGAAAATTATGGCATGATCTATCACCATTAGAAACACTAGTTCATAATACAAAACAAGTTAAAAAAAGTGGTTTCTAGGCTTAGTGATAAATATCTGATGCACAGGAACTATAAAAGCTTTAAGCAATGACATGGATTACAAAAGCCTATGATATTCACACAAGCACAATGAATCAAAAAGTTACATATTATCCACCATATTATGTGCAAAAGAAGTATGATAATTTTATGAACCATTTGATAATGTACACAACATCAAATCCTAATACCATAAATTTTCAATGACCAAACCAACCATATTATTAAGAAGAGGTAGTATATGAAGTAGGAGCCAACAGTAAAGTAAAGCCAAGATGTAGAATCACTAGTAGCTTAAAGAATTACACAATATATTATACATATAATCCTATTCACTATGACCACCTCAAAGATACAAAACATCAATTATGGGAAAAGTAACAACAGGAACAAAGAGATAGGAGGGAAGTTGCTGATACTGTTACTCTAAGAATTGATTTTGATGATCGTAAACTATTTGAGGAGACTACTAATGTATTTCTTATGTTTGAAGAATATTCTTATGATATTTCAAATAGTCCAAAAGATTGAATTTGAAAAGCTTCATCAAGTATGCCAAAGTTGAAGTTTCTGCAAGTTGGAGAAGTTTTTGAAGCCTTCTGAGAGTGTCTAATTGATTGGAAGCCATTTGAGAGCGTTTGAAAGTATTCTGATAAGTTTCAGACCTTAAATGTATGAAAAACTAATTGGTATAAAATGGAGCGACCTATCTAGGTCATCTCCTTTCATTGGATAGCTGGCACGCTTCATTTTGGCTCATGGAACGCAGTGGGACGACCCACTTGGAATGATCTATGCAGTAGGATGATCCATCTGGGATGACCCCTGAGACTCTGAGACCAAAACAGAAAGTCTGATTTTCAGATTGGCCAAGTGAGGTGGCTCATGGGACTTTTCAGTCACAGTGGGATGACCTATATGGAACGATCTATTCTGGACGAATTCGTAACGGCTAGTTTTCAGTCTATTTTTGATGCATTTAATGCATATTAAATACTCTCTAACAGCTCTAAATTGATACTAAGATATTTTCAAGTACAAATGTGATTATAAATGCTCTCTTGAAATAAAAAATCATAAATTTTATAAGTATTCAAGTTCACATCCGAGAAAAGCTCAAACAAGCCTTAAAAAAAGAAAAAGAAGCATTTAATCACTTCACCAACCACTCTCCAACTGCAATCAAGTGTACAATTCATTGAGAATATTCAGTAAAAACTTCTTCTTCTTAAGTATTATATTTCTATTACATTTATTGTATTTATTTAAGGAGATATTGTGCTTAATTTTTTGTATCCTATTTTTCTCATATTATATTTGGATTTTTGAGTTTTGGGGGGGTTCCAAAATTCGATTGGGTTGATTCGAACCTTGAATCAGATTGTTAAGGGTTGGCTTGTATCCAAAAATAAATATTCTTTCTTGGATAGCAACAGTCGGGGTTGTCCGACGTGTTGTAACTTTGAAATTTATTTAGTGGATTGAATTTTTAAGTAGGGACTTGGAGAGTGAATATAGGTGCAAAGTTGACACCGAACTACTATAAATTCTTGATGTTTGTTGTACTTATATCTCTTTACTTGCTCCTTATATTCAATACTTGTTTATCTCTAATTTGTGTTTGATTTTATTTTTATTGCAAATCAACTCATTCCACTTAACACCTTAGCACATTATTTAAGTGCACTAATTTTGAAAATTTTAAAAAGGCCCAATTCACCTCCCCTCTTAGGCTCTATATCTGGAGAGCACGGTGCTCTAGTCCTTACTTGATTTAACCATCAAGAGCCAAAGATCAATGGTAGCCCAATTTGGCACATCACTAACGGAGGGGCAATCTACAAACTAACCTCTATTTTTCAATAGGTCAAACTACATCTATTGACAAGCTCGGATAAGAATTTTTATTCAAGCACTTGACTATGATATGTGGAGTATCATAGTAAATGGATCACACACACCCACTAAATTGATTGATGGTGTGTCTCTCCCTAAGTCGGAAGATGAATGGAATGAATTTGATAAGAAAATGGCTCAGCTCAATGCTAAAGCCATGAATATTTTATATTGTGCCTTAGATGTAAATGAATTTAATTATATTTTCACATGTAATTCTACTAAAAAAAATTAGGATAGGTTAGAAGTCACATATGAAGGCACAAATCAAGTAAAAAAGTCTAAGATAAATATATTTATGCACAACTATGAACTGTTTAAAATAGAACCTGAAGAGTCGATAACTCAAATGTTCATTTATTTCACTAACATTATAAATGGTTTAAAAAGTCTTGGCAAATATTATTCTAACAGTGATCTAGTGAGAAAAGTACTCAGATCCTTACCAAGATCGTGGGAGGCAAAGGTCACTGCAATCTAAGAAGCCAAAGATTTAAATATTCTACCATTGGAGGAGCTTCTTAGATCCCTCATGACTCATGAACTGACTATGAAGCAACACTCTAAGGAGAAAATAAGAAGAAAGAAGACTATCGCTCTCAAATTGACAGTTCCGGAAGAAGAAGATACAGAAAAATTAGACAATAACGAGGAAGATGAAAATTTGATCCTAATCACTAAAAAATTTAGATACTTCATGAGGAGAAAGAGACAATAGATCAAGAGAAGACCACCAACTAAGGGGGAGCTAAGTAAAGAAAAAAAAAGATCAATCCATCTTTTGTTATGAGTGCAAGAAGCTGGGCCACTTCAGATCAGAATGCCCCTAGTTCAAGAAAGGTCAAAAAAAGTTCAAGAAGAAAAAGGCTATGATGGCTACATGGAGTGACAGTGATGACTCCACTACAAATAAAAAATCTCATGAAGAAGCCAACCTGTACCTTATGGCATATGAAAATGAGGTATTCCTCGAAACTCAAAATGAATTTACTTATGATGAACTGCTAGAAGCTTTTCATAAACTTTTGGATGATCTAAAAGAATTAAAAATAAAAAATAAAAAATTGAAATTAAGAAATCAAGTATTAACTAAAGAAAAAGAAGAAGTTGATAACAAAAATAAAGAATTAGAACTAAAGAATTAGTCTCTATTAAAAGAAATAGATGAATTTTCAAGCCAAAATGAAACTCTTGTAAAAGAAAATCAAAAACTAAAGGAAGAGGTAACCAAATTAAAACCTATAGTTGATAAATTTACATTAAGTTTAAACAAGCTTCAGATGATCATTGATAGTCAAAAAGCTGTATATGATAAAGTCGGACTTGGCTATAACACTTATGAAAACAAAAATTTTTGAAAAATATTTTTGTCAATGCATCTATAAGAAAATTATCAAATATTACTTATTTTAAATGTAACAAAGTAGGACATAAAGCTTATTCATGTTTATCAAATAAATTTGATGATAGAAATATTAAGAAAATATGGGTTTCAAAAGGAACCATTATGACTAACCCCAAAAGATCCAAGTTAGCTTGGGCACCTAAGGTTAAAACTTGATTTCATATGTGCAGATGTGTCTTGCATCCCAAGCAATAAAATAGAAGTGATATCTTGATAGTGGATGCTCAAGACACATGACTAGTGATGAATCTCAATTCATCATATTAGAAGCCAAGAATGGAGGGTGGTCATCTTTGGACATAATGGCAAAGAGAAGATCATCGGTATTGATAACATTAGTATCACTCCCTCCACTTGTATTAAAAATATAATACTTATAGATAGTCTTAAGTATAATCTTTTAAGTATTAGATAATTATATGATAAAGGTTACAAAGTAGTTTTTGAATCATCTATATGCATTGTAACTAGTCCTTCTGGTGTTTGCACTATATTCATTAGACATAGGTATAGTAATGTATACATGGTTGATTTGGATAATCTATCCTTACAAAATATGCAATGTCTTATGGCCATGAATGCTAAAATTAATGAGACTAGTTGGTTTTGACACTGTAGGCTGGCACATATTAGTTTGCATATACTTTCTAAAATCATTAAAAAAGATTTGATTTTTGATTTGTCAAAAATTAATTTTGATAAAAATAAAATTTGTGATGCATGTCAATTAGGTAAACAAACAAGAGTATTCTTTAAACCTAAGAATATTGTTTCAACTTCTAAACCTTTAGAACTCTTATATATGGATTTATTTGATCCTACAAGGATAACTAATCTAGGAGGTAAAAGATATGGTTTTGTAATTATTGATAATTTTTTATGTTTCACTTGGATTTTATTTTTAGCATCTAAGGATAAAGTATTTTCAGCATTCTCTAAGTTTTGTCGAAAGATTTCAAATGAAAAAGGTTTATCAATTATTTTTATTCGAAGTGACCATGGTACTGAATTTGAAAACAAAGATTTTAAAAAATTTTGTGATGAAAAAGGCATAGATCATAATTTTTTAGCATCTAGAACACTACAATAAAATAGAGTTGTCAAAAAAAAATAAAATCCTAAAAGAAATGGTCCGTATCATGCTATGTGAAAGCAAACTCCCAAAATATTTTTGGGCAGAGATAATTAACACAGCATATTATATTTTAAATCATACTTTAATAAGACTAATTTTAAAGAAAACATTTTATGAGTTATGGAAAGGTAGAAAATCTAATATAGGTTATTTTCATGTTTTTGGTTGTTGGTGTTTTGTGTTAAATAATGACAAAGATAGTTTAGGCAAATTTGATGCTAAATCTGATGAAGCTATCTTTTTTGGCTATTCCACTTCTAGTAAAGCTTTTAGAGTATTTAATAAAAGAACACTAGTAGTGGAAGAGTCAATCCATATAGTTTTTAATAAAACTAATGATCTTCCATTAAGAAAAAGAGAGGGTGCTGTTGATGCAAGTATCATAGAAGTTGAAATGAAAGAGCTTACCATTAATGACTCAAATGAGCGAAACAAAGATCATTTGAAAGAAAAACATGAGGATGAAAGCATCAATGATTAGAACATTCAAGAACAATCTCAAGGTATAGGTAATCTTTCAAGGGAATGG
This sequence comes from Elaeis guineensis, assembly GCF_000442705.2. Lineage (NCBI taxonomy): Eukaryota > Viridiplantae > Streptophyta > Magnoliopsida > Arecales > Arecaceae > Elaeis > Elaeis guineensis. Next base: position 26,661,580 of record NC_025999.2, read on the forward strand.
AGGTATGTCCATAATCATCCCAAAAAATTAATAATTGATGATCCGACATAAGGAGTAAGAACTAGATCCTCTCTTAGAAATATTTATAATTATGCAGCTTTTATTTCACATCTAGAACTTAAAATAATAGATGAAGCTGAAAAAGATCATAACTGGATAATTGCCATATAAGAAGAGCTAAACCAATTTAAAAGAAACAATGTATGGACACTAGTTGCTAGACTTAAAAATTATCCCATAATAGGAACTAAATGGGTATATAGGAATAAATTAGATGAAGATAAAAATATAATAAGAAATAAAGCAAGATTAGTTGCTAAAGGATATAATCAACAAGAAAAAATTGATTTTGATAAAATATTTGTTCCTGTTGCTAGATTAGAGACAATAAGAATGCTACTTATTTTTATTTGTTTTATAAATTTTAAATTATTTTAAATAAATATTAAAAGTATTTTTTTAAATGATCATATTGCTGAAGAAGTATATGTAGAATAACCTTCAGGTTTTAAAAATCATAAATTTTTAGTTCATGTATTTAAGTTAAACAAAGCATTATATGGTTTAAAACAAGCTCCTAAGACTTGGTATGAAAGCTTAAGTAAGTTCTTATTAGAAAATAATTTTTCAAGAGAAAAAATTGATACAACTCTATTTATAAAAAGAAAAGATAAAAAAATTTTAGTTATACAAATATATGTTGATGACATTATATTTGGATCTACTAATGAAGATTTGTGCCAAGAGTTTGCCAAGCTCATACAAGGAGACTTCGAGATAAGCATGATGGGAGAACTCACTTTCTTCCTCAGACTCCAGATTAAGCAAATGAAGGAAGAGATCTCCATCACCTAAGATAAGTATACAAGAGAACTATTAAAGAAATTTGGAATGAAGAGCTTAAAAATTGTAAGTACACCTATGACCCTTTCCTGTAAATTAGAAAAAGATGAATATGGTAAAAATATTGATTCAAAGCTCTATAGAGGTATGATAGGCTCTTTATTATATCTTACTGCTAGTAGACTTGATATAATATTCAGTGTATGCATGTGTGCTAGATATCAGTCAAATCCTAAAGAATCTCACTTAAATGCTGTTAAGAGAATTTTTAGATACTTAAAAGAGAACACAAAACCTAGGACTTTGATTCTCAAAACAATATTCCATGGACTTAATAGGTTACTCAGATGCAGACTTTACTGGATGTAAACTATATAGAAAAAATACTAGTAAAGTTGCTAATTTCTTGGAGTAAACTTAATCTCTTGATTTAGCAAAAAACAAATTTTGGTTGCATTGTCTACGACCAAGGCCAAATACATTGTAGCCAGAAGTTGCTGTGCTCAAATCCTGTGGATTAAACAATAATTCATAGATTTTGGTATTGAACTTAAAAACATCCCTATAAGATGTGATAATATTAGTGCCATTAATTTGACTACAAATTCAATCCAACATTCTAGGTCAAAATACATTGAAATTAGACATTATTTTATAAGAGAACATGTTCAAAATAATGATATAACACTTGAATACATAAACACTGAAAAACAACTAGTTGATATTTTTACCAAAGCACTAAATGAAAATAAATTTTATGAATTAGAAGAAAATTGGGCATCTTAGATCCTTCTACTGGAACTTCAATCATCATTTCACTCCCAAAATCCTTTTAAAATTTTTTGACTTCATTATCTTAATTTTTAAAGCCATCTATCTTTTTTTTGAGATTTTTCAAGATGATTAAAAAATCATCAGTGCCTTTTAGATACCTTCTCAGATTTTTTTTATTGAAATATTCAATTAAAAATCATACCAAAATTTATCTAGACTTCTCATGATCATCTCAACTCAATATGACCTATTTCAAATTTTTTTTCTTGAATTTTTTTCTATTTTTAGATCTTTTTCTCATGGCATGAATCTTTTTTGGATGGGACGACCCATGTGGGACGTCTCAATTGATCGGGCAAATGGATTTCATGTGAACTGATCCTTTTTAACTCCTCTCTTAAAAACTAAGTGGGGCGACTCAATTACTATGCTTCTTCCTCTTCTTCTCGTCCTAAACCAAAAACTCTTCTTCTAACTCTCCACCGGCCACAAATCCATCCCGTTAATCATCCAAAATCTTGGATCTCCATCTCAAACCCTAGAGCAAACCCTCTCTCTTGGCATACCCTCTTACTCTCCATCAAAATCTCTAGCCCTAACTTGCAAAATCTGAGACAATCAACCCAAAACCCTCTTCTCCTCTTCATTTCCATTCATTTCTCATCCCTCTCTACCCTCTTGATCGATTTTTCCTCTTCTTCTTGGGACAATGGCCCCCAAAATGAGGTTGCCACAGAGAAAGAAATCTGTAAGCTCTTTAGAGGCTGTGAAATGGAGGAAGAAGGCAGCTCAAGCACCAACTTGTTGCCCAGCTATGCAACCCAAGAGGGGGGTGAATTGGGTTTCTAAAAATTTTAAACTTAACTTATGACTTACAACAAATATTTAACAATAGCTAAATAAATGAGGAGAGTATAGTTGATTCAAGGTTAATGGTTGAATGCAAGAATATAAGAGAATAAAGAAATTCTAAAGAAGAGTAATTAGGCACAACACAAACAAAAGATTTATAGTAGTTCGGTGCCAACCTTGCACCTATATCCACTCTCCAAGCTCCTACTTGGGAATTTCAATCCACTAACTTGTATTCAACCTGAATACAAACATCGAAAACTCTGACTCTAGCTATCCCAAGCTAGTCTACTTATTTTTCGGGTACAAGCCAACCCAATACACTCCGATTCAAGGTTCGGATCAACCTTCCCTTATTTTGGAACCCTTCCAAAATAAAAACAAATAGCTTAAACAGAGTATAACAATCAATAGCTCAGTAAATACAAAAGAACGCTCCTTTAATGAGCGAATGAGACTTTAAATACACTTTACTCAAGGAGAAGAAGGCTCTTTTTGATTTTCTCAAGGTGGTTAGAGACTTGAATGTGCACTTGAGGAGTTGGTGAGCTTGAATTAAAGGCTTCTTGAATGTTTTGAGTGAGCTCTTGCTTAGGGCTGAAAAGTTTGCTTGAAATCCTCTTTTTAAAAATCTCTCTTCTTGATTCTACTTGATGATTTTCACCTTTTTATCCCTTTTATAGCTTTAAGGAATGGTGGAGAACAATCTAGGCTGAAATAGAGCCGTTAGACCACATTAAATGAGCATTAAAAGTACTTAAAATGGGTTAAAAACTAGCCGTTGTGGAATATTTCCGTCATAGGGGTCGACTCATGGATCGACTCATGCTCATGGGTCGACTCATGGGTCGACCTCTGTGGAAAAACACCAGAAAACAATCAGAAAACCAAGGTTCTGTAAATTTGACCTAAAAACAGCAGAGGTCGACTCATGGGTCGACTCATGCCTTGGGGGTCAACTCATGGGTCGACTCACAGGCTGTGCCAAGCCTGTGCCAGCCAAAAAGTCTACGTGCCAATCAGCTCATTGTGCCATAAGTCGACTCATGGGGTCGACTCATATTTTTCAAACATGAATGTCTTTCAAAATATAAGTCCAAAAATAATAAAATTTTCACCAATAGATCACAAATCTTTTGTTCTATCACTTGATGCTTTCAAATCAGGGTTTCATAAAATTATGATTTTGCCTCTGAAAAGCAATAAGTCTTTTTCAAACGAAAATCATTAGTACTCCTTCAAATGCTTTGTAATCATCAAAATCAATCCAAGGAGCAACAATCTCACCTTTTTGATGATGATAAAACACTTGAGCAAAAGTATATATATGAAACATTGAGCATGAATTTCAAAGGAATGAAATGCATCATAGGTAGTTTGAAGATAAATAAGAAATTTGCTACTAATTTGAAAATTACTTATAAGTGCATTTGCTTGAAAAGAAGATTGATTCTTTGGCACGTGATACATGTGCCCATTTGCTTGTGTTGCTCATTTGCCTAACAATTTGCCTATTACTTAATAATTTAAAATTTTACTCATTTGCTCATTTGAAAGTTTGCTCATTTGAAAATATTTGCTTATTGGATTATGTGATTTTTGGTATAATTTTTGGTATCAGAACAAAGCAGAATTTGCCTAAGAATTTGAAAATTTGCTCTTTGCTCATTTGAAAATATCTCATTTGCTTATTTGATTATTTAATTTTGGTATCAGAACATGCCTAAGAATTTAAAAATTTGCTCATTTGCTTAACTTTTTGCTCAATTTGCTTTTGATTCTTTTATCAATTTGCTTTTGATTCTTTTATCAATTTGCTTTTGATTCTTTTATCAATTTGCTTTTGATTCTTTAATTTCTCCCCCTTTTTGACAGCATCAACAAAAATTGTTTACTCCTTCTTTTCTGAATATATTTTTCTATTTTTTCTTTTGATGGAATTAATTTTACTAATGTTACTTCTTTAGTTTTTTTTGTTTGTTCCTTAATTGCGTATTGTTTTACTCCCCCTGAATACAGCAAACATAAAAGATATACCATTGGATATCATAGATATGAAATTGCAATTCATAGTATGCACATAATTGAAAGTAACTCAATTTAAAGGTCATACATTAAAAGTCAAAGAGTAGATATATATATAATCAGAAAGTGACTAATACCATATAGTTGTTCCAAAATACAAAAGTCAAATAGTCAACATCATTACATGGCTCAAAAGATAGATCCTAGAAAGAGACAAAAGACAAGACTAACTACAAGGATCTAGTAGAGCTCATGACTGGATGGATCGGAGTCAGATGTATTGGAGATAGGGTGGGAAGATGAAGGATCACGACCAAGGGCTCGTCCTCGACCCCATCTGCCTCTGCCACAAGTGGAGGTGCCGGCACGAGTGGGCAGGCGAGATGATCCTGAAGGCTGAGAAGCAACAGACTGAACTGCAAGAGAGAGTCTGATGGTGTCTAGAAGGTTCAGAGCTCTCAAACAGACTGTAGCAGTGCAGTGAACTGGATGGATGCATGCTCACTAGAGCCTCTGATCTCTCTCCTCAGAAAATCAAATCCACTCTTCAATACTCCTCTAAGTCTGGCTGCCTCCATAGATAGGTTTGAGACCTCAGTGGTGCACTCCTGTGGCTGTGGATGTGTCAGAGCTAACACTTGCCCCTGCAAGTCAAGTACTCTCCCAGTCAGTCTCAATATATAACCCTCAAGCTGCTGAATGCAAACTGACTGATCTGAGATCATCTGGAAGACAGTGGAGATGTGAGGGATCAAAGTCTGATCAGATACATCATGTGATGTGGATCCCTGTGCAAAAGCTGAAGTACCCCACTGTCGAGAAAGTAAGGAAGCCACACGCTGAGAGATCATCTCAATCTGGTCGTCAGCTAATCTGATCTCTGAGGGGAGTGCTCTGCTGTCTGGCTGCTGGACTGGAGTGTGCCTCCTAGTAGACTCTGATGGGCCAGCCTCGGGATCTGAAATGAACTGAATGTTTGGAGATGCTGCCCTGATATCATGGAGAGGTGATGAAGGACCTTCTTCCTTAGCTCTGTCCTCAACTCTCTCTTCTGCACCCTTAGTCCAACCACCATCAGTCCTAGTAAATCTCATGCGGTGCAAAGTATGTTGGTTGATGGTGTCAGAGTGAGAAAGCCTAGCTGCTGCCTCCCCTTCAAAACTAACTCCAAACCTCCTGAATACCAAAGTGAGGGCCATACCGAAAGGCAGATGTGCCTTGGATCTATTCAGGGTTTCCCTCATGGCTTCTATCATTAATGCAGGGAGGTTTAGGGGGTTTGGGTAATCACATGAAATATGATGCAGATGTCTCGACCTGAGAGAAGGCCATGTCTACCACTTCTAGGGAAGAAAAGCTTTGTTACCATTTGATGTAGTATTCTCATCTTAATGGAAAGGATCTTGGCCTCTAGTTTGTTTAGACTTCCCGAGAAGGTTCCTCCTAAAATCACATTAATTCCTTCTTCCTTGACTGGGAGTTTCATGTTTGAGTATCCCTCACAGGGTAAATGAAGAATCTCTCCCAAAAGTACAGGATCCAAACAGATATCTATACCCTTAATAGTGGATGTTACTGTTCCATTGCCATAGCTCAAGTTCAGATAAAATTCTCTAACCAAATCCACATAAGTAAGTTCTTTAAGTGAGCAGTAGAATCCCCAACCTTGATCTTTGATTTTTGAACCAATGGTGAACCCCTCTTTTTCAAAAAATCTGAAATCTATATTTTTTCCGGGTTCTACCTTTCTAACAGATAAGAAAATTTTACTGGGGCTTAATGGAGACCGAGAAGAACCTGGAGCAGATGCCGAAACAGGGATGGAAGCTGATGAGATCTGAGAAGCCTGTCTCTTCCTGCGCACGCTCTCTTCCAACTCGCGGACCGACTTCCTTCTTTGTGGGAGCTTCATTTTTGGAGCCATTCCACCACCAGAGCAGGCAAGGGGTCTTGGGAGGTCAAATGTGTGAAGAGATAGAGGGATTTTAGGAGAAGAATAGGGATTTTTGGAAGAGTGAAACCCCGATTTGGAGGAGAAGGGTGGAAGCTAGGGCACGCTCCAACCGCTCCAATCAAGGGAGGAAAATGGGAAGAGCTCGGTTCTTAATGGACGATTTGAGGTGGAAGGAGTGATGGGAGAAGAATCTTGGGGGTAGGACTTGGATTTGGAGAGGAAGAAGAAGGGGACTTAAGATTTTGGAGGGAGGAAGAAGACGGTGGAATGGGTCGGCTCAATGAATGGGAGTTTAACAAAAAGAAGAAGAAGCCCGTGGGATTTTGGCCAAAACTACAAGTTTGCCATTGGGTCGACCCTAGGGGGTCGACTCATGGTTCACAGAAATTCAGAAAAAATGATGAACAATTTTCGAAAAATTCAAAACTTTAGGAGAAGGATATTTGCTCAATGATCAATTATGAGAATGATAATTTTGAGCTTTTAAGCCCAAGAGAAATGATGAGAATTGAGTTCAAAAAGTTTTTGACATTGAACCCTTGGGATTAGAGAGACATTTAAGCAGATGGATCAAGGATTCCTAGTTCTCTCCTAATTTCACAGAATCTATCTTCACTTAGGGCCTTTGTAAAGATGTCGGCTAATTATTTTTCAGTACAAACATAGTCAAGAATTATGTCTTTGTTTTGAACATGTTCTCTTATAAAATAATACCTGATTTCAATATGTTTAGACCTAGAATGCTGAATTGGATTTTTAGAAGATTTATGACACTAGTGTTATCACATCTTATGGGAGTTTCATTAAGTTTGATACCAAAATCTTTGAGTTGTTGCTTAATCACAAGATTTGAGCACAACAACTTCCGACTGCAATGTATTCGGCATCAGCCGTAGACAGTGCTACCGAATTTTGTTTCTTGCTAAATCAGGGATTAGGTTACTCCAAGAAATTGGCAAGTTCCACTAGTATTTTTTCTATCTAATCTACATCCAGTAAAATCAGCATCTGAATATCCTATTAAATCAATTAATGAGTCCTTAAAGTACCATAATCCTAGAGTTTGAGTACCATTCAAATATCTAAGGATTCTTTTAACAGCATTCAAGTGAGATTCTTCAGGATTAGATTGAAATCAAACATAAAGACAAACACTAAACATAATATCAGGTCTACTTGTAGTTAAATATAGTAGAGAGTCAATCATACCTCTATAATATTTTAAGTCTACACTTTTACCTTTTTCATCCTTGTCAAGCTTACACGAAGGGCTCATGGGTGTGCCAATTGCTTTGGAGTTCTCCATTCCAAATCTTTTGAGTAATTCTCTTGTGTACTTGCTTTGGATGATGGAGATTCTTTTCTTTGTTTGTTTGATTTGGAGTCCGAGAAAGAATGTAAGTTCTCCCATCATGCTCATCTCGAACCCCCTGCATGAGCTTTGCAAAATATTGACAAAGAAATTCATTAGTAGACCCAAAAATAATGTCATCAACATATATTTGTATAATTAATATATCATCTTGATTTCTTTTAATGAAAAGGGTTGTATCTACATTGCCTCTTGAAAAATCATTATTAAGTAAAAATTTGCTTAGCCTTTTATACCAAACCCTGGGTGCTTGTTTCAAACCATACAGAGCTTTATTTAATTTAAAAACATGATTAGGAAAAGCATGATTTTCAAAACCTGAGGGTTGTTCTACATAGACTTCTTCAGCAATATATCCATTCAAAAATGTACTTTTGACATCCATTTGAAATAATTTAAATTTCATAAAGCAAGCATATGCAAGTAGAAGTCTAATTGCCTCTAATCTAGCAACAGGTGCAAAGGTCTCATCAAAATCAATTCCTTCTTCTTGATTATAACCTTTAGCAACCAATCTTGCTTTATTTCTTATTACATTTCCATATTCATCTAATTTATTCCTAAAAACCATTTTGTGCCAATTATTGAATAATTTTTAGGTCTTGATACTAAAGTCCATATATTATTTATTTCAAATTGATTAAGTTCCTCTTGCATTGCATTAATCCAATTATAATCATTTTCAGCTTCTTCAATGGTTTTAGGTTCAAGATGAGAGACAAAAGCACAATGATTGAATGCATCTTTAAGTGAAGAATGAGTTCTTACCCCATACATAGGATCACCAATAATTAGCTCCTTAGGGTGATTGTGAACATACCTCCATTCTTTGGGTAGGTCATTTGTACCTTGAGGTTGTTCTTGATGTTCTTCACCTCCCTCATCCTGTTTGTCTTCATATTCCTCATCATCTTGAATTGTTGAATCTTTCAGAGTGATCTCCTTCATTCCTTCTATAAGAGGATCTGCATCATCAATACCTTCATTCTTCCTTGAAGGAAGATCGTTAGATTCATCAAAGACAACATGTATTGACTCCTCTACTACTAAGATTCTTTTGTTAAAAACCCTAAAAGCTTTACTAGTGGAGGAGTAACCAAGAAAAATTGCTTCATCTGATTTTGCATCAAATTTTCCAAGTCTTTCTTTACTATTATTTAATACAAAATATCGGCAAACAAAAATATAAAAATATGCAATATTAGGTTTTCTTCCTTTCCAAAGCTCATAGGGGGTTTTCTTTAAAATTTGTCTAATCAAAGCACGATTTAAAATATAATATGCTGTGTTAATAGCTTCCACCCAAAAGTATCTTGGAAGGTTGCTTTCACATAGCATGGTACGGGCCATTTCTTTTAAGGTTCTATTTTTTCTTTCTACTACCCCATTTTGTTGGGATGTCCTAGTGCTGAAAAATTATGACCTATTCCTTTTTCATCACAAAATTTTTCAAATTTTGATTTTCAAATTCGGTTCCATGATCACTTCGAATATTTTGAATTGAAAATCCTTTTTCATTAGTGACTTTTCGATAAAATTTAGAGAAAACTTGAAAAATTTCATCTTTGTGTGCCAAAAAGAAAATCCATGTAAAACGAGAGAAATCATCAATAATTATAAAACCATATCGTTTTCCTCCTAGACTAGTAGTTCTAGTAGGTCCAAATAAATCCATGTGCAATAGCTCTAAAGGTCTAGAGGTTGAAACAATATTTTTAGATTTAAATGAAACTCTTGTTTGTTTACCTAGTTGGCATGCATCACAGATTCTATCCTTTTCAAAATTCAATTTTGGCAAACCAAGAACCAATTCCTTCTTAATTAATTTTGAAAGTGAATGCATGCTAATATGTGCAAGCCTACGATGCCAAAGCCAACTAGTCTCATTAATCTTGGCATTCAAGGATACTAGGCATTGCATGTTTATTTTGGATAGATCATTCAAATCTACCATATAAATATTACCATGTCTATGTCCAACAAATTTAATGCCATCATTAATAGGGCTAGTTACAATGCAAATAGAAGATTCAAAAATAACTTTATATCTTTTATCATAAAATTGACTAATACTTAGTAAATTATGCTTTAAACCATCAACTAACAAAATATTTTCAATGTACTTGGAGGGAGTGATACCAATATTACCTATACTAATGATCTTTCCTTTACCATTGTCTCTAAAGGTGACCATCCCTCCATTCTTAGCATCAAGTGTAATGAATTGAGATTCATCACCAGTCATGTGTCTCGAGCATCCGCTATCAAGATACCATTTTCTGTTTCTTCTTGGGATGCTAGACACACCTGCAGGCAAAAGTCAAGTTTTTGTTTTAGGTACCCAAGCTTTTTTGAGTCCTTTTAGGTTAGTCATAATGGTTCCTTTTGGAACTCATATTTTCTTTACATTTGAGTTTACAGATTTGTTAGAGAAGCAAGTATATGACTTGTGTCCTACTCTACCACATTTGAAGCAAGTAATATTAGAAAACTTGTTACTTGAAGAGTTTATATAGATATTTTTCAGATACTTTTCTTTCTTTAAGGGTTTATAGCCAAGTCCAGCCTTATCATACACGGCCTTTTGATTTTCAAGAATCATATTAAGTTTATTAGAACTCAAGGTGAATTTTTCAACTATTGGTTTTAGCTTGACGATTTCATTCTTTAAATTTTGATTTTTTTAAATCAGGATAGACTTTTCAATTGAAATGCTCTCATTTTATTTCAGTAAAGATTAATTTTTTAATTTTAGATCTTTATTCTTTATCCCTAGTTTCTTTAGTTCATCAATTAAATCATAAAAAGCTTCATGCAGTTCTTCAAATGTAAAGTCACTAGGAGTTTCAGAATTTACCTTATTCTCATGTGCCATAAGGCACAAGTTGGCTTGTTCAGTTGAGTCTTCCTCTTTGGAGCTTAAGTCATCACTCCCACTCCAAGTGGCCATCATGGCCTTCTTCTTGTACTTCTTGGGACTCTTCTTCAGTTGTGGGCATTCAGACTTGAAGTGTCTCAGTTTCTTGCATTCATAGCAGATAAGGGGTTGGTCTTTATCCTTTTCTTTACTCTGTTCTCCTTTTGTGAATGGCCTCTTCCTCATTCTTTATTTCTTTTTCTCAAAAACTTCTTGAACCTTCGAGTAATGAGTGCCATCTCTTCATCCTGCTCTTCATTTTCGGTGTCATCAATTTTTTCATCTGGTGGAGCTGTGGATTTGAGGACGATTGTTCTCTTCTTTTTGACTTCTTTCTCTTGATGTTGTTTCATGCTCAGCTCATGTGTCATCAATGATCTAAGAAGCTCTTCCAAGGGTAGAATGTTCAAATCCTTGGCTTCTTGGATGGCGGTCACTTTGGCTTCCCAAGCTCTTGGTAAGGACCTAAGAATCTTTCTTACAAGCTCACTGTTAGAATAGGACTTACCAAGACTCTTTAAACCATTTATAATATCAGTAAAGCGAGTAAACATTTCAATTATAGACTCATCATGCTCTATTTTAAACAATTCATATTTATGCACGAGCATGTTAATTTTGGACTCCTTTACTTGATTAGTTCCTTCATGGGTTACTTCTAATCTATCCCATATTTTTTTAGCAGACAAGCAAGTTGAAATGCGATTAAATTCATTTGCATCAAGAGCACAATATAAGATATTTATAGCTTTAGCATTTAGTTGTGCCATTTTTTTATCAACCTCATCCCACTCTTTTTCGGGTTTGGCTGATTCCACACCATCAATAATTTTAGTGGGTGTGTGAGGGCCATTCACTATGATACTCCACATATCATAGTCGAGTGCTTGAATGAAGATTTTCATCCGAGCTTTCCAATAGGTATAATTGGACCCATTGAAAAGTGGAGGTCGGTTAGTGGACTGCCCCTCGGCTAGAGAAGTGCCAACTTGAGTTGCCATAGATCTTTAGCTCTTTGATTGGTTAGATTAAAGTAGGGCTTGAGCACCGGGCTCTGATACCACTTGTTGCCCAGCTATGCAACCCAAGAGGGAGGGTGAATTGAGTTTCTAAAAATTTTAAACTTAACTTATGACTTACAATAAATATTTAACAATAGCTAAATAAATGAGGAGAGTATAGTTGATTCAAGGCTAATGGTTGAATGCAAGAATGCAAGAGAATAAAAAAATTCTAAAGAAGAGTAATTAGGCACAACACAAACAAAAGGATTTATAGTGGTTCGGTGCCAATCTTGCACCTACATCCACTCTCCAAGCTCCTACTTGAGAATTTCAATCCACTAACTTGTATTCAACCTGAATACAAACATCAAAAACTCCGACTCTAGCTATCCCAAGCTAGTCCACTTGTTTTTCGGATACAAGCCAACCCAATACACTCCGATTCAAGGTTCGGATCAATCTTTCCTTATTTTGGAACCCTTCCAAAACCAAAACAATAGCTTAAACAGAGTATAATAATCAATAGCTCAGTAAATATAAAAGAACGCTCCTTTAATGAGCGAATGAGATTTTAAATACACTTTACTCAAGGAGAAGAAGGCTCTTTTTGATTTTCTCAAGGTGGTTGGAGACTTGAATGTGCACTTGAGGAGTTGGTGAGCTTGAATTAAAGGCTTCTTGAATGCTTTGAGTGAGCTCTTGCTTAGGGCTGAAAAGTTTGCTTGAAATCCTCTTTTCAAAAATCTCTCTTCTTGATTCTACTTGATGATTCCCACCCTTTTGTCCCTTTTATAGCTTTAAGGAATGGTGGAGAACAATCTGGACTGAAATAGAGCCGTTAGACCACATTAAATGAGCATTAAAAGTACTTAAAATGGGTTAAAAACTAGCCGTTGCGGAACATTCCCGTCACAGGGGTCGACTCATGCTCATAGGTCGACCTCTGTGGAAAAACACCAGAAAACAACCAGAAAACCAAGGTTCTGTAAATTTGGTCTAAAAACAGCAGAGGTCGACTCATGGGTCGACTCATGCCTTGGGGGTCGACTCATGGGTCGACTCACAGGCTGTGCCAAGCCTGTGCCGGCCAAAAAGTCTGCGTGCTAATCAGCTCATTGTGCCATGAGTCGACTCATGGGGTCGACTCATATTTTTCAAACATGAATATCTTTCAAAATACAAGTCCAAAAATAATAAAATTTTTATCAATGGATCACAAATCTTTTATTCTATCACTTGATGCTTTCAAATCAGGATTTGATAAAATTATGATTTTGCCCCTGAAAAGTAATAAGTCTTTTTCAAGCGAAAATCATTAGTACCTCTTCAAATACTTTGTAATCATCAAAATCAATCCAAGGCGCAACACAACTCAAGCTTCTCCACCGATTACACCAAATAATATCTCTCTTTTTGTAAGAAAAGTAGCTCTGGAAAGAAATGTAGATTTTTAATTTTTAAGGAGTGATAGTTTTTCTATTAGAGAGAAATTAATTAAGCAAGGATAGAGATTTTTTTGTAGTTTATCTGAACTTGTGTATATTGATCTTGTCAAAGAATTTTACTCAACACCAAATAATATCTCTCTTTCTGTAAGAAAAGTAGCTCTGGAAAGAAATGTAGATTTTTAATTTTTAAAGAGTGATAGTTTTTCTATTAGAGAGAAATTGATTAAGCAAGGATAGAGATTTTTTTGTAGTTTATCTGAACTTGTGTATATTGATCTTGTCAAAGAATTTTACTCAAATTTAGTCTTCTCTGATGGTGTTTTGAGGTCTATTGTGAAGGGAGTCCAAATCATTCTGAATGCACCTAGACTAGGTAGACTCCTTTAGATGCGTTATGAGGATAGTTGCCTAGATGAGCTACCCAAAAAGAAAATTGGACTTAAAACTATCCTCGAAAGAGAAGATGTAGAAGGATTTCTAAAAATTGAGGTCAAAGATCTGAGTGTGGAGATGAGATTACTTTACCACATGGTGTCTAGAATTTTTTTTTCTAAAGGAGAAAGATATGATTTGATGACTAGTAGGGATATCTGCTTGATGCACCATGTTGTTTCTGAGACTCCCCTGAACCTACCTTTCCTGATGATTGATGCCATGAGGGAGGCCTTGAACAGATCCAAGGCTCTCTTGCTATATGGCATGGCTCTCACAGTGATTTTTAAGGAGTCTGGAGTGAATTTTGAGGGAGAGATTGTTTGTAGACTATCATACACCGACACCTACAATGACCACTCTCTTTGGCACATGAGGTTAGTCAGAGTAGATGGCCGTTGGGCCAAGGGCCGTGCAGCTACAGTTGAGGAGGAGGATGATGATGAGGAGGAGCATGCTGAGGGGGAAGATCCATCTTCACCTATGCCCAGGTAGAGTCTGGTTGATCATCCTATTTCAGAGCCTGAGGCAGGATCCTCAGTCAAAGTATCCCCATCGAGCTGTACCATGCCATCTTTTAGTTTGAAGAAGGATGAGATGGGACTGTTGGCTGAGAGAGTGGCAAGCATTCTATCTGTTAAGCAGTAGTAGTTTTAGAATCAGTTTCTTCAGCAGTCTCACCAGATTCAGTAGCAGATCCTCCAGCTGGTGTAGCAGCAGCAGTAGTATTGCTAGGCTCCACTGAGTTCTTTCTCTGATCATTCCTCAGATTTTTCTATTATGCCACACATATCTTCATTGATGGAGCTCTTATCTGATCTGAGTACTAGACTGGAGAGTATGGAGAGCTCCCTACTCAGGTTTAATGGCAAAATTTTTGATATTGAGAGAGAAATCAGATGGATTATAATTTCTCTATCGAGAGGAGCGAGCACATCGACCACTTCTTCACCTCAGCTAGATGATTTAGCTCGAGAGATAGAGAGACTCCACAATCAATTTCGTTCTTCTCTTGAGCTGATTCAAACAGACATCAGGGACTTTAGAGACTTCATATCTACTGATTTATATGCGCTTCGATTTTCTATGAGGGGGGCCTTGTCCTAGCTTGATGCTATTAGGACTCAGCTTCAGTTTAGGCCCTCCGCATCCAGTGAGCCAGTCTTTGTCCAGTCCATTACTTTTCGTCCTCCGACATCTTTCTCTCAGATCAGATCCTTTGATCGAGGATGAGGCTGATCATCTCTTACCTATCTTGCGCTTGATGCCCATTCTCACTAATTTCATCATTTTGTATTAGGTTACTTAGTTGTATTTTGTAGATTGAAGGTATGAGAGCTTTATGCTCATGGACATATATTATGACTTTTATAATCTCTCTTTTTATTGTAATTAATGAATGAGGTTATTATCATGGTTCACTTCTTTTTTTTTGAATGAATGAATGAAAGAATGACTGTTATACTTGAATCAATGTACTATTACTCTGATACCTGACATAGAATCATGAAAAATCTTACTCCCTTTAGTCTATTTTTTTTTATGATGTCAAAAAGGGAGAGAAAGTAGTGTATTATCTATCTGAATTTTTTAAATTTAAATATTCTTTTAAATTTTTTGATCTGATATAGTATTTTGCACTGATACATCTCTGATACACCCATTTTTTACTCTGATACATCTGTTTTTATCTTCATTTTGATCCTATTTAAAAAATCACTCTGATACATCTATTTTTCTTAGTGCTTTGGTATTTTTGATAATTTTATTTTTGCATGAATGCCAAAATATCTTGATACATTCATTTTTGATTTTACAAAATGCTTCAATTTCTTCTCTTTTAATTCTTGATTTCATTCTTGCTTTGATATCAAAATGAGAAAAAGAGAAAGAAACATTCCTTTCATATTTATTGCTTTGATATTAAAAATAAAGAAGAGAAGAACAAAATTTTTTTATGAACCATCTCTGCTTCAATAAGAAAAATTTTATAAATTGAACTCTCTTTATATAAGAAAGGGAGAGATCTTTTTCAAAATGGTCAAAATATTTTTTTTTTATTTGTTTCATACAAGAAAGGAGAGAATTTTAACTGATTAAGAACAATCTTTAGAAAAACTCTGATACCTTCACAAATAAGTTTCAGCAAAATAAATTAAAATATTAAAATTATTGAAAATATGTATCTCACGATTTTTTATCTTTGGCATATTCCTACAAGTGCTTCACAAACCTAAATTCTTTGAGCTTTAAGGAATAATTTTATGAACATTCAAATATTTTGTCATCATCAAAAAGAGAGAGATTGTTACTCCAAGAATTGATTTTGATGATCGTAAATCATTTAAAGGGACTACTAATGTATTTCTTATCTTTGAAGAATGTTCTTATGATGTTTTAGGTAGTCCAAAAGATTGAATTTGAAAAGCTTCATCAAGTGTGCTAAAGTTGAAGTTTCTGCAAGTTGAAAAAATTTTCGAAGCCTTCTGAGAGTGTCCAATTGATTTGAAGCTATTTGAGAGTGTTCTGGTAAGTTTCGGACCTTAAATACATAAAAAACTGGATTGACATAAAATGAGATGACCCATCTGGGTCATCTCCTTTTATTGGGTAGCTGGAATGCTTCATTTTGGCTCATGGCACGCAGTGGGATGATCCACTTGAGATGATCCATGTAGTGAGATGACCCATCTAGGACGACCCCTGAGACCTTGAGATCAAAATAAAAATCCTGATTTTTAGACTGGCCAAATGAGGTGGCTCATGGGACTTTTCAGTCACAGTGGGATGACCCATATGGGACGACCCATTTTGGATGAGTTCGTAATGGCTCGTCTTCAGTCTATTTTTAATGTATTTAATGCATATTAAATACTCTTCAACGGTTTTAAATCGATACTAAGACATTCTCAAGTGTAAATGATGATTATAAATGCTCTCTTGAAGTAAAAAATCATAAGTTTTGCAAGCATTTAAGTTCACATTTGAGAAAAGCTCAAATAAGCCCTAAAGAGAGAAAAAGAAGCATTTAATCACTTCACCAACTACTTTTCAGCTGCAATCAAGTGTATAATTCATTGAGGATGTTTAGCAAAAATTTTTTCTCCTTAAGTATTGTATTTTTATTGCATTTATTGTGTTTATTTAAGGAGATATTGTACTGAATTTTCTATACCCTATTTTTCTCATATTGTATTTGGGTTTTTGAGTTTTGGAGGGGTTTCAAAACTTGATTGGATTGATCCGAACCTTAAATCAGATTGTTGAAGGTTGGCTTGTACTCAAAAAATAAGTATTCTTGCTTGGATAGCAAAGGTCGGAGTTGTCCGATATATTGTAAATTTGAAATTTGTTTAGTGGATTGAATTCTCAAGTAGAGACTTGGGGAGTAGATGTAGGTGCAAGGTTGGCACCAAACTACTATAAATTCTTGATATTTATTGTGCTTGTATCTCTTTACTTTCTCCTTGTGTTCAATACTTGTTTATCTCTTATTTGTATTTGATTTCATCTTTATTACAAATCAACTCATTCCACTCAACACTTTAGCACATTATTTAAGTGCACTAATCTTAAAAATTTTAAAAAGACCCAATTCACCCTTCCTCTTAGGCTCCATATCTAGGCAACAGATACTTAGATGCACAATTAATCTACATAATATAAAGAACATGATCTAAAGAAAGTAGAATAGAATATCACAAATATGGAATAGAAACACTACGACAAACCATTTCATTTAAATTCAAGTCCCACAGCCAAATATCAAAAATGTAAAATACAAATAATAATGGAAATAGAACAATAAAAGTATTATTTTCTAGGAAGTCATCTCCCCCTTATAGTAAAAAAAAATATTCAATAAAAAAGAGAGCAACCGAGTGCTTGCACAAAAGTTTCTTCACTTCATTAGTCTTTCTCACAAACCATCACCAAATTTTTTTCTTCGTTATCATCATAATCATCAAAAATTATCTAAATTGTACTACCTTGTGGTGGTACATAGGAACATAAAAAGATATAAACAAGAACTCCATGATTCAATAATGTACAGAGTATAACATATAACCTAAATAAATAGATATAATAAATAAAAAAAATATTTTACTTGCCTTTAACTTCAGTCCATAACCAATTTTGAGCACATATCAATACCTCCAATATTTTAGAATGAAGTTTACTATGGTGTGAGCTCATCAATCTACCACTTATGCTAAAAGTGGACTCTAAAGCAACTATTGAGATAGGAATGGCTAGAATATCCCGAGCAATCAACTGCAATGTAGGATACTTGAATCTGTGATTTTTCCACCAAACTAAAATATCAAAATCTATAGTTCTTGGCAGCACACCATCCTCAATGTAATGATCCAACTCTACTTTTACATTCTCAATCTTTTTCTCACTACTCACAAATAAATCAAAACCAAAAAGAAAATTATTTGCCATTGATTGAGTAGCCTCTGCCATAGTAGATGAAATACTAGAAGAGCGAGCATTAGGAGCCATTCTATTGTACTCATTAAGTAACTCATAATAAATATTCTTAATCCTTGAAATTTCATCAAAAGCTCTACCACCATAGATTTGAGTGAACACCCACTCTAATAATTTCATCTTGAATCTTAGATTTAAGATAGCTGCCACTCCCATGACACCATGAATTACATTCCAATAACAATTAAACTTGTCTAACAACTTGCTACCATATTTCTAATTAAGTCATTTAGAGACTTGAGCCATCCCATTAATGCTATTTTTACCTCACAAACCTTTATAAAATAAGTATTAACTATAGGATAAGTAGTCCCTGAAAAGATCTCAATCACATTATAAAATATAACTTTGCATAAATCTCTTTTGCCACCTCCCACTCTTCTTCACTTGGCATGCAAGTATAAGATGAATCACATTGTTTCAAGCCAAAAAAATATATCTTCATACAACAATGCAATAGAAAGCATCAAATATGTAGAGTTCCACTGAGTTTTACCATCAAGAACCAACTCTTTCAATATGAAATATGCAATTGCCTTGTTGTTTCTTCAAATTTTTGCCTCCTCTTTGTTGATCCAATCCAAAATACTATACTATCACGTATTTTCTCAATACATTCTTCAATAATTTCCAAACAATCTTGAATAATCAAATTTAAAGTATATGCAGCACAACGTGTATGCATAAGTGAATCATTGAAAATAAATGAACTATTTTGAAGTTTTTCCAAAAAAATTCTAAACATGGCATCATTGGTACTATAATTATCAATCATCAAAGTAGACAACTTCCTATCAATATTCCATTCTAACAAGCAATCAAGAAGAACATCGAAAAGAACTTTTTTTGTGTGTGGAGAAGAAACATAGATAAACCTATAATAAACAATTAAACAAAACATAAAAATATAGCTGGAACAAAATTGCATATATATAAATAAAAATTATATTTTAAAAGGAGAATGTACTTATGTATCTTAAAATATGATTTTGTAATGTCCAAGAGTCATCAATGAAGTGTGCCGTGACAACCATGAAACCTCTCTTTCTATTGCTTGAAGTCCACATATTAGTTGTAATGACAATCCTACTTTGAATCTTCTCCAATAACGCTAATATCTTTGACTTCTCATAATCATAAATTTTGAAAATATCCCTCTTCATTGCATTTCTAGAAACTATCTTAAATAATAGTTGAAGAGAATATGAATATCTTCTAAACCTGACATAATCGACTACACTAAGAGGAAACTCATGCAAGATGATCATGTTTGCAAGCTCCTTTCTAGTTGCATCATGGTCAAAATGATAATTGCTCGAGCCCTCTTTATTGCCTATCTTACTTTGCTCATTCACCAAAGGTTTTTGTCTCATATCCCTAATGGTCCTATATTTTAGCGCTGAATATCTTTTTAAGTATTCACGTAAATGAGATGTTCCATGTTCCCTCCTAAAAGATGTTTTTTACAACAATTGCATTATGTTTTGTCTTTTCCATCAATTTTTATCTTCTTAAAATGATTCCATACATCAGATGACAACTTTCTTTTTCTATTTTCACCAACATCTACAACATTACAAATAGATTCATTACTAGTCAATGTAGAACTACTATTTGCTCGTGATGTTGATACTGGAGCTATGTCACGTAATAAGGGAGATTGGCTACCTCCAAGTGGTGATGGGAGAGAGCTACTATTTTATTATGAAGACATTTCAGATCTAAAAATATCAAAAAAATATAAATAAAATATTTCATAAAAATAAAGATATATAGACTATCATTATAACAAATAGCCAAATGAAAAGAATGCATTTGTTGATAAGATATCACAAATGAAAGTTGAATATGGTTAATCATTCACTAAACTATGATGCATTTCATCATTATCAATTTATCTTGTACATTCCAAAGAGAATGATAAGTTGTAGATGAATTAGATACCTATGAATGTCAAAATCTGAGTGTTCAGGATGACCCTCATGTTAGATGTATGATCTGAAAAGCCAATTATTGGCTGACACATTATAAGATAAATTTTTATACTTAATTTATTAAAATTAATAAAATAGATAATTATTTTCATTCTAGAGTAATGTATCATGGAATCATCCAAGAAGTTAATGGTCAATGACACATATTCTAAAGAGTTGAGAATTTGAGACATGTGTCATTATAGATTAACTCTTGAATTGCTCTTGATCGTTGAATCATCATAGAGATGGTAATTGATCTGTCAAGATCGATGCATGGATCACTTTTCTTTGGGTAGATGGATCTTGAGTGTATAGTGTGGGGACACTGAAAGGAGAATACAGATGGTTGTTAGAAAATAGTGGTATTGAACATGATCTAGAATCAGAAGTCATTTGGATATCTACTCACTCATTAGTGACTATCTCGTTGCTGTAGTTGTGTAAATAGTCTTTGATCTGCAGTGCCTCGACTGCTCACAGTGGGGTTACTGTAGTTTGACAACATATAAATATGATCCCTAGTCATTTGAGATCTTGTGGTATTGGTTGGCTATAGTAAGTTCACTGTTGGAGTAGATGTGTACTTATAGAAGATCGATCGATCTTAGTAGTTGAGGAGTAGTTCTATGCAACCTAAGAAGCTGAGTCCTTAAGTCTGTGGGCACTGTAGCATGATAATAGAAAGAAGTTTCTATGAGATTCATGATTGGACTCCAGCTAATTAAGTCTGGTATATGATGGATGCTTAAAATTTGATGAGTTTTTATGATCTACATCATGTCAGGACTCGATAAAAAAATTTGATCACATGGTAACTATACCTAGGGTTCCATCTTTCTATTCTATTAGGTTGCCACTACATACTACTGGTGTCACGGTAGTCTTCTTCTTCCCCATGCCCGACTAGGAGAAGGCTTCCTAGGGCCAACAAGGAAACCTAGGAAGAGCCCTATAAATCCCTCTTTCCTTCCTCTATGGTCGGCCATGGCAAGCACCGATCTTCCCTCTCTTTCTCCTCAGATTTTTTTGATTAAAGCCACCGACACCCTCTTTGTGTTCACCTCAAATTCTTGCCAGAGAACTCATCGGAGTCAGAGGTAAGCCCTAATCCTCCTTCCTCTCTTTTTTTCCCTCCTTTCTATGGCTTCATGCACCCTCGTCGGCCGTCGGGATCGTCAAAAAATCCTCAAAATATCATGACCCTGTTTTGCTCTGTTCGGCTGAGCCTTCTCTCTCCCTTTTCTAGCCACCAGCACCATGGCCCATGGCGCCGCACCCATGAGCCATGATCCCCACCTTTCTATCTTCCTTCCTCGAAGGTCATGGCCGTCGGTGATCGGCCAATGATCAGAGAAGTTCATGAAAAGGGGGCGGTCCCCTATTTTTCATTTTTCTTCTAAATTTCCATCGACCAAACCTCACCGCTGGCCATCCTAGGCTCCATCACCGTTGGTCGCTACTATCGGACCACCAACCGTGCCACCAATATCCATCGGACCACGGGCAACGTCCCTCTAATCCTCCCCTATTCGGCCAAAGAAGAGGAAAGAAAGGAGAAAAGAAGAAGAGAAGAAAAAGAAAAAGAAGAAAAAGGAAAAAAAAGAGAAGAAGGAAAAAAAGAGAAGAAGGAAAAAAAGAGAAGAGAGAGAATTTTCCTTCTCTCTCTCTCGCCCCTTCTTTCTCTCACTTTTTCTCCTTAAAATTTCTCTCTCTAAAAATTTCTCTTTCCTTTTTTTTTCTCTAAGAAAGACCTATAGATCTAGTATTGGGCTATCTTTTCCTCTTTTAGGGATCCATGTTGACCTTAGTGAGATGACCACGAATCGATTTAGTACTCAGATGGTCTATCAGACTGATCATCCAGTCAACCATTTTTATTATTATTTAATTTTATTAAAAATATAAAAATAAAATTGATTATGATTTAATATTTTAAATAGGATTATCTAATATATTTAAGAAAGACTAAAGATCAAGGATGATCGAGGTAAGTAGATCTTACGCTCCTTATTTATTTTCAAATGATTATATTTTTTATATAAATAAATTGATATTAATGAAATCATATTTTTTATAAAATAAGGATCAGCATATATAATATAAAAAAGTATATTTTATTATGAATATTGATTTCATGAATATGTCTTATGAAAATAACATGATTATGAAGCATAAATTTTATTATTTTCCATCGATGTATATGTATGTTTTAAGAAAAAGATATAAAGATTTTAAAAGCTCTCAGATAGCTATGAATGAATTTCTTTAGAAAGATCAATATCCAGAGCTAGCATCCATAAGAACACAGACCCTACCAATGGATATAAAGTTAGCATACGAAACTTGAACTTGTCAATTAAGAATACTGGCCCTGTCATGGGTATAAAGTGATCATAGAACAAATATCTATGAGTAAGATTTAGAAACATGACATGGATACATGACAAGAATGATTTGCAAAATATATTTATGAAATGTTCATAATTTATGCATGCATATTTGATTTATGACTTATTTTATTATATGTTCTATAAAATATTTTATTTCATATTATCTATTATTTTTTTAAATAATACATTATCATGAAAAACTTATGCTTGATCCGATAAAGAAGTGTAAGTTCTACTTATTGGGTTAGTGTAGCTCATATTTTTTTTATTTTATTTTTTTTACAGAGAAATAAGATTAGGATCGGCAAAAAAAATTCAAGCTTAAAGATCTGCGAAGTAAGCTTAAAAATTTTATAGCTGAAGTTTAGTTATTTGATGATCACGAACTTATAGTAAATAATTTATGAATTTTGAGATATGGATTTGTATTTGATTTTGGATTTAGATGCTCTGAACCAGTTTTGGTTTAATTAAAAATTTGAATTAAATCTTTTTATTTCTTTTATTTATAATATATTTGTTATTATAATTAAGAAAATGAATGTGACTTCGTGTTATCATGGGCTCCATCCCTCGATAGCATGGCTGTGTTATGTTTCAAATTTGGGATGTAACATTTTATGGTATCAGAGCAATAGGTTTGATCATTGGGAGACCTAAAGTCCAGTAATAGGTAGATAGATCTCGTTTAGCTAAATCATGTTTAATTGAATAAGAATAGATAAGTTTTTCTTAAAGTTTCTATTGTTCATCTAAGGAAGTTAATTAATGCTAGCATTTTTAGGTGACAATGAGCAACAAAGAGAATAAAGTTTCAATGAATCCAGCTAGTAGAAAGAGAAGAGCAAGAAGAACTACGAGGAGAGATGTCAATTAGTCTGCTGAGCATGCTCCTAATGCACCAGCCACTCGGACAGATATTGTTGGAGTATGCCAAGTGGTGGCTTAGCTTATTCAGCAACAATAGCAGATGCAAGCCTCTCCTCAACCTGCACCATCTTTAGAGTCATATTATGAGAGATTTAGAAGGCTTAATCCACCACTATTTGAGGATGGACCTGACCCTCTAGTTGCAAAGACCTAAATTCGGAAGATAGAAAAGATATTCGATGCCCTACAGTATCCCGAAAATATAAAAGTCAAATTAGTCATACCTATATTGAAAGAAAATGCTGAGTTTTGGTGGATTGCAATAAAGGCTGTCTATGAGAATATCGATGATCAGTTAACTTGAGAAGAGTTTAAAAAGATATTTTATGATCAATACTTCTCTGGGATAATGAGATTAGTAAAAGAGAATGAGTGTTTGGATTTGAGGCAAAAAGATGAAATGATAGTATTGGAGTATGTAAATAAATTCAATGAGTTAGGCCGTTCTGCCCCTAACTTATGAAGTCCGAAAGGAGCAAAGTTAATAGATTTGAGTAAGGATTAAGATGTGGATGTCGATCGCGATTATCTTCTCATATTTTTAATGATTATAAAAATATGTTAGAATGAGCTTTGAAAGTAGAATCCGAGATAGAAAGATCAGAACAGGAGAGGAGTAACAAAAAGAGATCGAGACTAACGAAAATTTTAAATGATCAATAAAAAATTTTTACTAATATTGCAGAGAATAATAAAGAAGCTATGATGTGTGAATATTATGACCTTATCACAACAAGCTAGGAGCATGCTTTTCATGCGGTAGAATAGGACATATAGCATGAGATTGTCCTATTAAGAAAAAAAATAGTTCAAAGACTTCGAAGCTAGCAGATCAGAAATAATAAAAAAATGTACGGATGTTCACCTTGACTCAACAAAGTGTTAGTACAAGCAATCAAGTAGTTACAGGTATCATTCTAGTTATCCCATGGATGCTCATATGCTATTTGATTATAAATTTTCTCATTCCTTTACATCTTTCAAGTAATAACTATGCAGAATTGAATAAGCCACTATACGTTATATCTTCTCTTAAAAAAGTTATTTTCATCAATATCTTGTTAAAAAAAAAAGAAGAAATTACCTCATTTTAGATGAGGAAGTTAGGATTGATGGAACCTGTTGCCCAGCTATGCAACCCAAGAGGGGGGGGGGGGTGAATTGGGTTTCTAAAAATTTTAAGCCCAACAGATAACTTATGAAGAACAAAACAATGGCTTTAAATCAATATTAATTACCTAAAGCAGTATAGCAAGGATATAATAAAGAAATAAGATAAAGCGATAAAGC
This sequence comes from Elaeis guineensis, assembly GCF_000442705.2. NCBI lineage: Eukaryota > Viridiplantae > Streptophyta > Magnoliopsida > Arecales > Arecaceae > Elaeis > Elaeis guineensis. The sequence continues at coordinate 26,686,284 of NC_025999.2, forward strand.
ACACCACAAACACAAGGATTTATAGTGGTTCGGTGCTAACCTTGCACCTACATCCACTCCCCAAGATCCCGCTTGGGAATTTTAATCCACTATCCTTTGTATTCAACCCAAATACAAAACGTCGGAAACTCCGACACTAGCTATCCCAAGCTAGAATACAAGACGTCGGAAACTCCGACACTAGCTATCCCAAGCTAGATCACTTATTTTCCGGGTACAAGTAAATCCAAAACACTCCGATTTCAGGTTCGGATCAACCTTTCCTTGTTTTGGAAATCCTCCAAACACAAGAACAAAAACTCACAAAGAGTTAGAAAATTTAGAGCACAGACTACAATAACAGCTCCTTAAATGAGCAAATATAACAATAAAAGCTTTACTCAAATGAAGAACCCCTTTTTCAGATTTTCTCAAAGTGGATGAACGTTTGAATGCTTGAGAAGAGGTTGATTGTTGATTGAAGATCTCTTGAAAGCTTTGAACAATCTCTAGATCAAGGTTGAAACAATAGGCGTGAAGAATTCTCTCTTTGAAAGATCTTGCTTTTCTCTTTCACAATCTCTCTGGTATATTGTGGATCCTCTCTCTTTTTCTCTTTGGATTTTTCATTGATCTCAGGCTTTTTCTTGCAAATTTCGGATCCTCTCTTCTGTTCTTCTCTTTTTTCTCTTTTTCTCTTCTCTTCCGTCTCTATTGATTTCACGTTTGATCCGCTATTTAATCTGCAATTTCTTTCACCATTTAAAGCATTTTGTAGCATTAGTAGCAAGAGAAAATATTTTAGGTAGATAAAGAGCCGTTAGAGGATTTTTAGGAAGCATAAATGGCAATTAAAACGGACAAAAAAATAGCCGTTGCTGATATTTCCCATCGCAGGGGTCGACTCATGAGTCGACTTATGCTTCAAGGGTCGACTCATGAGTCGACCTCTGTTGCAAAAACTAGAGAATGCGTTTCTGGAAATTCTTGGCTCAAATTAGCAGGGGTCGACTCATGAATCGACTCATGCCTTGTGGGTCGACTCATGGGTCGACTCACAGGTCGTGCCAAGCCAGAAAACTAGCGTGCCAAGGAGAATTTTTGCGTGCCAATCAGCTCACAGTGCCATGAGTTGACTCATGAGTCGACTCATGCACTTCAAACCTTCATAACTTCAAAAATATAAGTCCAAACACAATAAAATTTTCACCAATAGATTTTAAATCATTTGTTCTACCAAATGGTACTATCAAATCAGGATTTTAGTGAAATTATAATTTTGCCCTTGAAGAGCATAAGGACTTTTTCATTTTAAAATTATTTGTATCCCTTCAATCTGCTTTGTGATCATCAAAATCAATCTAGGAGCAACAATCTCCCCCTTTTTGATGATGACAAAATATTTGAACAAAAATATTTATGTTAATGCATTAATTTCAAAAGAATCCATTATAAGTGTATATGCTTGAAAAGAGTATGATTCTTTTGGCATGTAATATAAATGCAAAAATAGTTTGTCCATTTTCTTAAAGATTTGAAAAGGGTATTAGATCATTTTGAGTTCAAGATATATCAGAGCAAGAGAAGATAAATAATTTTTTCTATGTATCAGAGTAAGAAAAATAATTATATCAGAAAAGATTTTACAATGTATCAGAGCAAGAAAATTTTATAATATATCAGAGAAAATTTCACACTGTATTAGAGCAAATGTCAGAGTAAATTTCTCATTGTATTAGAACAAATTTCAGAGAAAATTTCACACTGTATTAGAACAAATGTTATAATATATAAGAGAAACTTTCTCATACTGTATCGGATCAAATGTTATAATTTATCAGAGAAACCTTCACACTGTATCGGATTAAATTTTATCATGTATCAGAGCAAGTTAAAAGAAATTGTAGGATGTATCAGAGTAAAACAAATTTCTTAAGATGTATCAAGGTGAGTAAAATTTCAAAAGCAAATTTGAATTTTGAAATATATCAGAGCATATAAAAAAAACTTATTTGCATTGTACTCATGATTTTGCTTTTGATGGATGATTTTTTGTTTAAGTTCTGTCTGATACCAAATTTTGATACGAAAATTTCTCAAAGTTTTGTTTAATCTTTCAATCCTTGTTTTTGTTTAATTTCTCTAATATTTATTTAATTTCTTCAATATTTGTTTTAATTTCTCCAATATTTGTTTTAATTTCTTCAATATTTGTTTTAATTTCTCCAATCTTTGTTTTTGTTTAATTTCTCCCCCTTTTTCTCATAATTTAGGATTTTGCTTTTTGTCTAATTTCAATTTTTGTTTTTGTTTAATTTCTCTCCCTTTTTGACATCATCAAACATAGTTAACTCTTTCTTTTTTTTTTTCTGAAATATTCTTTAATTTCTTCTTCTTTAGAGTTTTTCACAGATGTTTGCTCTCCCTTAATATAGCAATTATCAACAGCAAACAACAACAAGGAGAAGATAATATTTCAACAAGAAGAAAATATATAACCAAAATATGATCATTACAAAGAGGTAGAAATATAGGTAAAAGATGATTCCATTAATATCATAATTGTTTCAATACATAAAATTCAACCGGCTAAATGTCAATACATGGCCCCAAGGTATAGATCCTAGAACAAAATACTAACACCTAGGATCTAGTAAAGATCAAGATAAGTCAATGATCGGAGTCATCAGAGATAGGGTGAGGAGATGATGGATCAGAAGTGCGTCCTCTACCCCGTCTGCCTCTGGCACGAGCAGGAGGGCGAGATGAACTGGATGGCTGAGAATGCTGAGATGCTAGGGCTGATACCATGAGTCTGATAGAATCAAGTATGTTCAGTGCTCTGGAAATAGATTGAAGTAGAGCAGTGAACTGGGTGGTAGCATGCTCACTCGATCCTCGGATCTCTTTCCTCAATAGCTCATATCCACCTTCTAGTGCTCCTCTGAGCCTGCCAGCCTCTGCAGTGAGGTCTGTGACCTCAATAATAGACTCCTGTGGCTGGGGATGGGCCAATGCAAGGACTTGCCCCTGCAAGTCAAGAACTCTGCCAGTAAGTCTCCAGACTGTATCCTCAAGCTGCTGTATCCTGACGGACTGATCTGAAATCATCTGAAATACAGTGGAGATGTGGGGAGTAATGGTCTGATCAGAAGAAGTAGCTCCAGGTGTAAAAGAAGTACTACTCCACTGGTTAGACAGCAAAGAAGCCACACGCTGTGAAATATGCTCGATCTGATCGTCAGCCAGTCTGAACTCTGATGGAGGTGCTCTGCTCTCTGGCTGATACACTGGTGTGGGCATCCTAGTAAACTCTGAAGGGCCAGCCTCTGTATCAGGAATGAACTGGGTATCCGGTGATGCTGCCCTGAAATCATGTATAGGAGAAGATGGACCTTCTTCTTCTACTCTGCCTTCAGTTCTTTCCTCAGCTCTCTCCTCAGCTCTTTCTTCAGAGCCCTTGATCCAACCACCAACAGTCTTTGTAATTTCCATTCGGTGCAGGCTGTGTTGGTTGAAAGTGTCCACATGTGAGAGCTTGGTAGGTGTCTCCCCCTCACAGCTAACTCCAAACCTCCTAAAAACTCTAGTAAGGGCCATACCATAAGGCAAGTGTGCCTTGGATCTATTCAAAGTTTCTCTCATGGCCTCTATCATAAGTGCAGGGAGGTTTAGGGGGGTCTGAGTGATGACATGAAACATGACACATACATCTCTGCCAGACAGTAAGTCATGTCTACCACTCCTAGGAAAGAATAGTTTTGTTACAATCTGATGCAGGACCCTCATCTCAATGGACAGTAGCTTTGCTTCCAATCTGTTTAAACTTCCTGAAAAAGCTTCTCCTAAGATAATTCTGATCCCTTCTTCTTTAATTGGGAGTTCCATATATGAGTATCCTTCACTAGGCAACTGAAGTATTTCTCCCAATATCCGAGAATCCAAGCATATGTCAATCCCTTTGACAGTTGAAGTCACTGACCCGTTTCCATAATTTAGGTTCTGGTAGAACTCTCTGACTAGATCAACATAGGTGACTTCCTTAAGAGAGCAATAAAGTTCCCATCCTTGATTTTTGATCTTGGTAGCAAAAGTAAAGCCTTCTTTCTCAAAGAACCGAAAATCTATATTTTTCCCGGTTTCTACTTTTCTATCAGAAAAAGGATTTACACTGGGGTTTATGGAGGATTGGGAGGGACCTTGAGTAGGTACTGAAACTGGATCGGGAACACTGGAAGACTGAGCATGCCTTTTCTTTCGAATAATTTCCTCAGGCTCTCGGATTGATTTTCTTCTTTGGGGAAGTTTCATCTTTGGAGCCATATCCAAAAAGTAGCAGACAAGAAGACTTGAATTCAGAGGAGGAGGGATCACAAAAGAGTAAAGAAGAATTTTGATGGAGAAAAGAAGTGAATTTTGAATGAACGATGAAGTTCTAGGGCACGTTCCACCCGCACCAATCACTGCGAGAAAGCACAGAAAAATCCTTTTCAAGGAGGCGATTTTTGGTGGAGAGAAGGAGGGAGAATTGCCTCAGAATTGATCCTTGGATTTGGAGCAAGAAGAGTTGGAGAGGATGGCTTTCGGAAGAAAGATGATGAGAAGATGAGTCGTCTCACGAACAGGGTTTCCCGTTTAAAAACAATGAACCCGATGGAAGTTGGTGGGATTTACAAGTTTGCCATTGAGTCGACTCATGGGGGTCGACTCATGAAGTTCAGAAATTCAGGAAAAATGCAAATAAATTCCAGAAAAATTCGAAATTTTGGGAGTAGGAGTTTTGCTCAAAGATAAGTTTTTAGAGTGATAAATCTGAGCTTTTGGGACCAGGATAAATGTTAAAAATTGAGCTCTAAGAGTTTTTGACATCTATTCTTTGGAAATTGAGAAATTTCAGACAAATGGATCTAGAACTCCTAGATTTCTCCTAATTTCACAGAATCTATCCTCACTAAGGGCCTTTGTAAAGATATCGGCTAATTGATTTTCAGTACTAACATATTCAAGAATTATATTTTTGTTTTGAACATGTTCTCTTATGAAATGATGTCTTATTTCAATATGTTTAGATCTTGAGTGTTGTATTGGATTTTTAGATAGATTTATGGCACTTGTATTATCATATTTTATTGGTGTTTCATTAAGTTTGATTCTAAAATCTTCGAGTTGTTGCTTAATCCACAAGATTTGAGCACAACAACTTCCGGCTGCAATGTATTCGGCCTCAGCTGTAGACAGTGCCACCGAATTTTGTTTCTTGCTAAACCATGAGATTAGATTTACTCCAAGAAATTGGCAAGTTCCACTTGTGCTTTTTCTATCTAATTTACATCCAGCAAAATCAGCATCAGAATATCCTAACAAATTAATTTGTGAGTCCTTAGAGTACCATAACCCTATAGTTTGTGTACCATTTAAGTATCTAAGGATTCTTTTAACAGCATTCAAATGAGATTCCTTAGGATTAGATTGATATCTTGCACATAAGCAAACACTAAACATGATATCAGGCCTACTTACAGTTAAATATAATAATGAGCCAATTATACCTCTATAGTATTTTAAGTCTACGCTTTTACCTTCATCATCCTTGTCAAGCTTACATGAGGGACTCATTGGTGTGCCAATTGGTTTGCAGTTCTCTATTCCAAATCTTTTGAGTAGTTCCTTGGTGTACTTGCTTTGGGTGATGGAGATTCTCTCTTTTGATTATTTGATTTGGAGTCCGAGAAAGAAGGTGAGTTCTCCCATCATGCTCATCTCGAATTCTCCCTGCATAAGCTTAGCAAAGTCTTGACAAAGGGATTCATTAGTAGACCCAAAAATTATGTCATCAACGAAAATTTGTATAATTAGCATATTATTTTGGTTTCTTTTAATAAATAGGGTTGTATCTACATTGCCTCTTGAGAAACTATTATTTAGTAAAAATTTGCTTAGCCTTTCATACCATGCTCTAGGTGCTTGTTTTAGACCATATAAAGCTTTATTTAATCTAAAGACATGATTGGGAAAAGCATGATTTTCAAATCCAGGGGGTTGTTCTACATATACTTCTTCAGAAATATATCCATTTAAAAATATACTTTTAACATCCATTTGAAATAGTTTGAATTTCATAAAGCAAGCATAAGCAAGTAGAAGTCTAATGGCTTCTAATTTAGCAACAGGTGCAAAGGTTTCATCAAAATCAATTCCTTCTTCTTGATTATATCCCTTAGCAACCAGTCTTGCTTTATTTCTAATTACATTTCCATGCTCATCTAACTTGTTTCTAAAGACCCATTTTGTGCCAATTATTGAATAATCTTTAGGTCTTGTTACTAAGGTCCAAACATTATTTCTTTCAAATTGATTAAGTTCTTCTTGCATAGCATTAATCCAGTTATGATCATTTTCAGCTTCTTCAAAAGTTTTAGGTTCAAGTTGAGATACAAAAGCACAATGATTAAGTACATCTCTAAGTGAAGAACGTGTTTTTACCCCCATGCATAGGATCACCGATAATTAATTCCTTAGGGTGGTTGTGAACATACCTCCATTCCTTGGGTAATTCATTTGTACCTTGAGGTTGTTCTTGAATTTCTTCACCTCTTTCATTTTGTT